>NC_067312.1:19193904-19493904 GCF_020740795.1 Apus apus
TTTGCTCTGGTTTCAAATTTACTGCAAAGATAGTGAAATACTCTTTTTGCTCCTCGGTGTTGACGTTCACCTAACTGATAGCAGCAAGCAGGGCACACCCTCCATGTAGGTAAGTTTTCAGCCCATAAATGTATGGAATGACTGCAAGTTCAGGTAGTTGTTAACAACAACTTCTTCTGCCTCCAGGCAAGACAAAAGCAAAATACACAGTGGTCTTGTGGTGTATTTGTAATAGGGCTATTTATCAGAAAACACGCTACCCTTGCCTGAAAACCAGAGTGTACCTAAAGCAATTGTGTTTTTCTGTATACAAAGGATGACATCTCTACATGGAGCCAACAGAAAAATATTAAGCATTCTTTTCGTAGTACAAACTTTTCTTAGTAATAATGCTTATTAGGCATATATTTTACAAAATACCACTCTACCTTTTTTGTGTGTATGGTATGCTTCCTAGTCCGCTAACTTGGATGGAGGCTTCATGATTAAAGGGGCCTAGTGGTTTAGGGGTTTATAATATTAGGGAACCTATTGATTAAGGGATTTTTAATATTAGGGGTCTATGAATTAAGGGTTAACATTTTAAGATTAATATAATGTTAGAGAGTAGAATCTACTAATGTTAATGTTTAATAGAGATACTGTGCAGGAACAGGATGTGTTTTGCCGGAGAGCCCATGAAACAGGATCCAGATGAGGCTGTGCCTGTCCATGCCTATCCATGCCTGCTTCATCAGTCAATATGCCAGAATGATGGACTCAACCTGCCAGAGTGATGGAGTATATGGCCTAAGGTGAAAAGTGCACAGCGAGAAAGACTGTGAGCCTTCCTCCAAGAGACCCCTGCCCACGACCACCGAGAGGCCCTGTGCATGCGGGAGTGGGTGTTATTTTATTCTAATGATTTCTGGGAAATGATTTAAATATTATAATGAAATTTTGGAACTAATTTGTTTAATCCTGCCTGTTTCTTTCTTAGGTAATGCATATGTATATTTTTAAGTAAATAAATACGTACTGTCTTTGTCCGTTGGCGTGTGTGTTTGGAGGAGCGATCCCCTGCACGCCCAGTGCTGCAATAAAGAATGCCTGCTTTATAGCTTCACAGGGCTATAGAGTCTATTTCCTCACTTCATCAAGAAAACTACTGTTTTTTTAATCCTTCATATCTTTTAGTTTTCATCAGTTTTCCTCCTTAGCAGAAATCCTGTTTTCAGTATTTGACAGAAATGTAATTATTCTAGTGAACTTGAATTAATTTGCCTGCTCTTTTCAGCAGGCAAATTTCAGGCTTTCCTGAAATTATTTTGTTTGCCCTTTTTTCCAAGAGTAAATAATAATTTCACTGCCACCTCACCGTTTAACTAAAACTATTTTTTTTATTTAGGTTTTTTGAACTCAGAACATAAACATGGTGAGAATCCAAACTGTGAAACAGATGTTTTAGCAACATACTCTTCTGTGAAATGACAGAATATTAAAACATGAGCAGAAACAGGTGTGTATATGTGTGAAGTAGACTTGTTGTCCTAAGTATTTAGAACAGGACACTTGAAAACTAAGCACAGAGTGATTATTTCATGCTGCAAATTCCTATGCTCTGCTTTCTCCAGCTCTCAAAATACCAGGCATTTGTTGAAACTGCTCTCCCCAGATGGGAAGGGGAATGCTTTTAAACCAGTTACTTATCTAAGTTTGTCTGAGAGATTAGTACATCAGCACACAGGCTGCCCTGAGCTGCCCCAACTATAGCTTAATAATGCCTGTTCTAATGGTCCTGAGTTATCTGGGTTGTTAGGGTGAGCTTTTGGAATGTGGAGGAGGGTTGCCCTGCTGGTCGTTTGCTGCAGATGAGGATGCTGGGAGAGTTGCTGCAGCCCCATGTGTGCTCAGTAAAAGAATAGTCCACGTAAGCCTCAAGTGAGCAGTCAAAAAACCTACGGTTTCTTCACGATATGGTGTTTTCAATTTCAGAAATGCTGTTTTAACACCTACTGAGTAAGGAGGTCAACACTTTCAAGTTTGAATGTCTGCCACCAGCATTTTTCTCAGCCTCTCGGAGTGTCTTAGATTTTTGGGCATTGCTTAGCCCCACACTGATGAGCTATAAGTCCTTTATCATTGCTAAAAGCCTGCTGAGCCAACCTTTGTATTATCTAGTTTTCAGTGTCTGATTAGATAGAACTGAAGTTTTGAAGTGAGTACTTATTTCTGAGAAAAACAGCCATATTTAGATTTCGTAGGTCTGTCATTGTTATCCTCAGAGTGCAGTCCTGACCTAGCCAAGCATAACTTCTGCAGAAGTTTCACTGTTGTGTCAGTAACTGTTTGTCTGATAGAGTTTGATAAAGAAGTAACATGCTTCCTAATCATGGAAAAATTATGCAAAACTATTCAAGGATGACAGAAACAAGAAGCATATTATTATAATTGGAGGAAATCCTCTGGGATATCCACTTAGAACATCACTGAACTAAACAAAATGCACTATTCTGAAAAAAAAGAGCTTCAAAGGCTTTCTAAAATAATACTATGGCAAATTATAAGAGAATGCAAGAAATTTCGTATTATTATTCATTATACTAAATGAGCACAGTCTGCTTCTGAATTTCTTCTCATACTCAGTGTCTGCTAAGTCTGGGCATGGCCTCTAGGTTATATTTCTGTTACTTTCCTCGATGCCAGCAGCAATTAGCTGGTTTCTTTATGATCTGGGGGGGGTCTTAGTTTTTGCTTCCTCTTTCTGTTTTTTGTTGTTGTTGTTTTTTGCGGGTTTCCCCCCCACACTCTTTTAGGAGTAGGAATTTATACTAGCATCAGAGGTATTTACTTAGAAAATGTGAACAAAGGAAGAATTAAAAAGTGGGGGACTGTCTTTGCTTTTCTGTAAAGCATTTTCCTGACTAGTTGCCCAGAATCCCTGATATCCAGCTGCCTTCATGGCTTGCTGCCTGTGCTAGCTGCTTTCTCCCATGGAGTTTATGGCTCCTTCAAACACTCTACCTGCATTTCCTTTCATCTGCAATTTCTTTTTTTTACAGTTTGATAGCTTGGCTCATGAATAAGCCCTCAGGGACTGCATTTCTCTTTTGTTTTCATTTTCAGAAGGGCTTATTGCTTTTGCACTTCTGATGAAGGGTACCTGCAGCTTATGAACCTAACAAGGTTTCATGCTGGGCTGCAAGGGGAAGAAAGCAGGTTGAATTATTTTTGGGTGAAAATGGACACACAGGAGTTTAGATCTGGCTAATTTTCACCCTTCTTCAAGCACATGAGGCTGGGTCTCTGTAAGTACTGTCTACATAAACTAAAAGGTAATCTTGGATTTAAGCTGTGCACTACATCTCCTGATACAGGGGGGTGTGAAGGGAGAGCAGATGCTTCATCTCAATAGAGGTGATCCCTTCCTTTCCCCCCATCCCTCTTCAGCCTTCCTGTGCACATTCCCACTTCTCTAGCCCCCTGTTCCTAGGGTTGTGTGATTTCCTTGTGCCATCAGTTTGTGTGACTGTCAATGCAAAACTACTGAACAATTTGTTGCAAAGTTACCCAATCCTTGGACTTAGTAGTAGGTCTGTAGTCTGTAGACATGGCCCAGGTTCCTGATCTTAGTTTGGACAGGAGTAAGGTTGCTCACTTCTCAGTGAATTGAGCTGTCACTGCTGCCCCTAATATGAGACAGGAGCATAGGCATTCAGAGAAAATTCCTGATGTGCCCCCACTTGCTTTGAGGTGAGTGGTTTTTGTTGCCACATCTTCAGATAAAATCCCAGATGCGTTGTCTCCAGCTTGTGCTTGTTCTGCTCCCACCATTGGGGTTTACTCTTGTAAGGACTGACCTTTAGCGATAGGACCAGCTAACTTGAGTTTCTCTCTGGATTAAAAAGCATGTCATGTGACTGTTTACTCCAGCTTTTGTTGATGGGTATCAGTTTCACTGCCTTTAAAGGAGTTTGTGCTCTGGCAGTGTATGTTTTTTTTGTGTGTGTTTTTGTGTTTATGCTCTTATTTAAATTACTCCCCATTTAAATGACTCACTTTCACAGTCTGACCTTTTTCCTACATTGTGATCAGGCTAATTTTAAAGGCCGATAGGAGTTCCTTCATTTTTTGTACTTAGGTAAAGATTAAATTTGCTTTCATTTACAGATGTGTACCTACGTATTCCAATTCTATCTACCTAAATGGCAGAAGTAAAAAGAAAAGGCTCTCTGACTCAGACAGGAGTGTTACTAGATTCACTTAAAGAAGGAAGACACCCAGGCAATACATGAGTGGAAACGTATGCAGCAAATGGAGTGTAAGAGGGACTTGCTGAAAGAGTCCTGAGAAGGTTCTGGAGGCAGCTGCTTTTGTCTTGTGGCTGTTGGCAAGTGGTGGTCTAGACAAATATCTGGGAGAGGGAAATGGGGAGGTAAGGAGGGAGCCTCTTCAGGTGTCTCTGATTCAACACAGAGTAAGCTTCACGTGATCCATGATAAATGGAAGTTGGAATATGTTTTAAAAGTTACTACAGTACACCCATCTAGGGAAATATGCTTTAGAATCAAGATAGCACTCTTGCCTTGTGTGGGGAACGGTCCATCTTCTCTCCCCCCACATAAGACTAAACAAAATGCCTTTCAAGCCAGCAAAGCAAGAGTGTTTTGCTGTGTGTGTTTTGCTGATGTAGCCAAGGACAGACTGGAACAGGCCCCTTGCTCTACCAGATAAGTTCACAGCAAGAAAAGAGCATAAGGGTTATGATAACTGGCAGGAAAATGGACAATAGGTTAAAGAAGTCTCTGACAGAGTACGTACCTGGCCAGTGTAACTGGCTAACTTGACAGCGGTACTTAATTCTAACAGTGATTTCTGACCTATAAAGGAGGGTGAGTTCTGCAGGCTCTCTGCCTGCCTGGGGGAGACCTTGCTGCAGCACCAGCAGCTGCCTGGAACCCCAGCCCTGCTGCCCAGAGGAGCCGAAGGGGGCACCTGTACCCGCTCCGCGGGGAGCCAGCCCGGCTGGAGCTGCCCGAGCCCAACACCGGAGCCAAACCGGACCGGAGCCGCAGCTGCCCGCCCGGTCCGCCTGCCGCTCTGCCCCGGGATTGGAGCCGGCAGCGACTCCCGGAGGAGCCCCCCGGGGAAACACACAGACACAGACAGACACAGACAGACACACACACACTCTCTGTCTACCTTTCCTGCCGGGCTCAGCTCCTACCCTTTTACTCCATCGATTCCACACCCCTCACTCTGATTGTACATCTAATAAGACCATAGTACCCTTGAATTATTTCCCTGACATATCCCTAGCCTACCTCTCCTGAACCTTGGTGCCTTAGTTTGTACTAAACCTTAATAAACCAGTTAATTCGTAAACTAGACATTGATCTCAGTAGCAATCTGTGAGCGTGGTGGGGGTGCATTCTAACCTCCACCCTCAGACACGTCCCGCAGCGGCCGCTCCCCCGTGAGGCAGCGCCGCGTGTGACCCTGGCGTGGCTCTTTGGTGCACACGCAGCCAAGCATGTTTTTTCTCAAATCATCAATGTCCTCAGAACAGGGGAAAAAGCTGCATCCTTTCAAGCAGGAAGAGTTTTGCTGCCATAGGGCTGGTCCAGAAAGGGTCTTTAGGAGCCTCGTGTTTGTTCTCAAAGCCATGGCATGTGTACTGGTAACAAACAGGCCGCAGCCATGCGTGAGAACACGCTTCCTGTTAGCAATTCCCAGCATGTTAGTGAGCCCACAGGGACACAGCCAGTACTCTGGGCATGCTTCATGTGGATCAGCTATTGTGTGGAATGTGCCTTTGAGGACACTGGGACATTGACCTGCCTGGCAGCACACAGGCACTGAGCCTGCCCAAGAACTGGATTTAATGTCCCACTCAGGATTGCAGTTTATGGAAGTATGAAATGACAGAGCTTCTGTTGGCAAAGGGAGAAGCAGGAGAGAAGCCAAGGGAACTTGCTCATCTGTCAGAAAAGAAATACAGGAGTAATTTGGCTGTGGGTAGAGCTGGCGCTGGAGCAGTAAGCCTGTCTAGCTGCTAAAGGCAACATGTTGCTGTCATCTCTTAACATGGCCCCAGTGGGCTGAACAGACCCTGGGGTGCTGGGGCCAAGACCTCCCAGAAACACACCTGGAAAGCCAGGAGTGGAGCCATGCTGCATCACTGAGAGCAGCAGATCTGTAGCCCTGTCCTGGATGGACAAACCCAGGCTGCCCCCAGGCTAGCAGACAATTAGATGCATTCACAGCTCCTCTGTGGGCTCTGCTGGCCCTGGCCGTGGGGATGTAGAGCTGCTAGGGGGAATCTGGCAGCTTCTGGTATGCTGATGAGTACACTGCTGAAGTGTGTCTCCTGTGGAAGGCAGGGCATTCCCATAATTCGATATCCAGCCTTGTTTCCTTAATGTATTTACATTACAGGCAGCAATCTTGCTCTGCCAGCAGTGAGGCAGGCCTCTTCTGCATCTGCTTCACCCTGCTGCTGTGAAGCACGAGCGTGCTGATGCTCAGCAGCTGCAAGCTCAGATAAGGACATGCAAAAAACCCCCCATACTTCTGTAGAAACTTCAGGGGCCTTACATAAAACGGTGGTAAGTGAACTACTGTGCAGTGAAATAACAGTTTGGAAAAGGAGTCTAGTGTTACAATTGCACTTAATCTAGCACAAGAAAGTGTTAACTGGCTTGATGTCTGGAATGGCTTTTCTGCGGCACTGACTGAAACAATTTTTTGTGCTGTAGGTGACACCTAATGTAACACTCCTATCCACCTCCCACCACCCACCTGTTCTACCTGAATCTGAGAACTTTAGCCAGGAAGGAGAAGCTGTCTTTCCTCAGCTGCCACCCTTGAAGCCTTTTGCAGATATGACTGTCCTCTGAAGATCCAACTGTGCTTCTTCCATACTGAGACACAAGTTAACCGAAGGCCTGCAAGGGTTCTCCACCCATTAGAAACAAAAGAACCAACACCAGGTAAAACTGAGAGCTATGTCAGACACAGCCAGATCTCCGATTCCTTTCTTGGAAATGAGTGTGTCAGCAGGCGGCATTATACCCTGCTCTTGACTCCCAGTGTTCCTTAGAACTGGATTTTTGGGCACTCTTAATTTTAAACAGACCTAAACAATCCTACTGGGAGTGCCAGTACTGTATTTTCAGAGCCCGTAGCTAGAGGCAGGCACAGACACCCCTTTACAGGTGACATCCTGGAGCACAGAATGTACAAACCCCTGGCCAGCAGCAGGAACAAAACTGGGTCCCTGAGACAATGGCCTGTCTTGGCACCAAAGTCAGTCAGTCACAGCCAACACCTACTTACATGAAGACAAAGGGAGGACTGAAGAGAATTCATCTCTTCTGGACTTGCCCAGTACACCCAAGTAGGCAGACTTTTGTCCTAGTATACCATGGTTGTCTCCCTCTGGTAATGTCTCTTTGTTTTTTGCCTATTAGGTAGCACCCAGATTCCTCTCTTTTGTCAGACTTAGGTTAGCCTTATAAAACACCAACTGTAGCACACAAGGCAAGTATGAACTTTTTGTTTTCTTCTTGTATACTAGGTACTAGACAAATGCAACACAGAGGCTCATTTGGATAACAAAGAAGCATTCAAAACCGACCATGATGTAAATTCTAGAAAGTAGAGTTTATATGACAATAAACATGCAACTTGCAAAAGAATGAAGATAGCACACTGGTATTAAAACACATTTCCATATAGAGACAGCTTATGCAGCAATTACAAGTTTAACCTCTGGCTGGAGTATGCAAGCCCTTTAAAGCTGGCACTCTTAATTACCAGTAGCTTAAAAAGCCATAGTTAAAGTACATACAAAATTTGACTTAATGTTTACATTCACTAGCCATATGATCCAGCATCAAGGCACTTTCCTTGTCCGTATGTCTGTTCCTGTGTTCCATGCCTCTGCTTACCCAGATGCATGTAACTGCACAGCAACGTTCAGTGACCAGTAACCTTGACTATAGACTCTTTATCCCCAAATAAAAGCCCTTGGTTACTAGACGATCCATCGCTGTATCCAAGTGCCAGGCTGTATGTGACACTGTAAACAAGACTGGTGTGTTAAAAAACCACAGCAAGTTGATTGAATCCGTTGACGAATGTGCTTCGGTATGAAGAGAAGCAACAGGTGTCACCAGTTTCAACACTGCAGAGAAGGCTCATCTGCCGCGCCTGCCGTCGCCGCAGGAGAACAGCCAGTGCAGGGTGCAGAAGATGCCTCAGTCTGAGCAGGAGGGCATGGAGCTTTCCAGCTGTCTGCCGACAGTTGTGCCATACGTGTTGTTCATCTTTTGTTACAGAAGTGTGCTTCTGCAGAGTATCAATGACTTTATTGCATATATCCCCTTCAAAGTTGTCTTTGCAGATAAACACAAACACTGGCTAAGGCTGCATTCTGGGAGGTACTTACTGCCCACCCTCCCTCTGCACTAAAATCAGGAGGGGTTTGGAAATGGGCAGTTGTTAGATCTGGCCCTTAGTCATTAATTTTACATTTGTTCATAACAAATTTTGTGGCCTTAAAAATGCACCTTTGTGCATAAAGACAGCACTGCTTTAGTTTTTTGAAATGGCTCAGACTGCACAAGTAATACAAAGGAAAGAACAGTGAAAGCAGACAGACGTGTGTTTTACCTCAATTTTTTTAAACTGATCCTTTCACTTCTAAAGAAATGAGAATTTATGAATCCACTGCAAGATACTTAATTTTACCCTTCCCCAAACTTTTGCACATATGCCTCCACTGCAGTTTTCTGGATCAAGACCTAAGCTGAAGACTGTGGTACTGGCTGTAATTCCCAAATGGCTCTTTCATGACAAAAGACTAAATATTTTTTCTTATTGACTGCTTCCAAATAACGTAAGCAACTCTGGGAATTTGAAATGGCTATAGGTATCCATCCTAGACACGAGGTTACAGGGGATTAAGCAATTTTTACAATCCATCAGTCTAGAGAATTTTTTAACATAGTTAAAGAAACATATTGAAGTAACAGTTAATCTCAATTTCAACAACTGTCTCAGGGAAAAGGAAGTATATTTAAAAATAAAGTATATTTAGTCCCATTTAATGCACATAAAAGACAATTTAATATGTGTATGCCCTGGAGTTGGGCTGACTACTAGTAACTGGAGAGTCTTTGGAGTTTCAAATCCCACTGTTGAAGTCAGCACTGCAGAAGCACACACTGATGTGGCTGTTCCGATGTTCAAGACCTGGCACTAAAACAAGTTCAATTACTGAAGTCAAATGAGCACACACTGGTCTAATGCCACATATTGGGCACCACCTGGTGGTGCTCATGATTTACAGTCAAAGTGGAAGCTGCAAATGCCACCCCATGCCATGGGACTTCTCTACTGCGCAGGAATGGGACTCAGCCTTTGCCTACAAGCTCCCTCCTCCTCCAAGGGCCAAAGCTTTTCACAGTCCTGACAATTAGCGTTTTGCTAGGCTGCTGTAGCACAATAGGCACATGATAGTAACAGACATGCCAAATGAAGTTTAGAAAAAAATCTTGCTCTGCTGTGCTTTGTGCTGCCACGTTATGTCTTAACAGGCAGTTTGGTTTACTACAGTACCGCATATGAAACATAATCCCAAGACTTTCACTACAGTGGGAGAGGATATTCCTAGACTAACTGGCCTGGAAAGCGATCCATCACACCCCATAAACAACCCCAACAACCTCCTGTTCTGACAGAACCACCACAACAGAACTATATATTCACTTTTCTTGCAAACAGAAGAGCAGTTAGTCACCCTGCACCGAAGAGATGTTTCAAACATGCTAATACCTGCATAATAATTTATATTTCCCCTTTCCCTGCCACCAAAGTAAAAGGATCTTTACAACTGTTCTCCCACCCCTACCTGAAAAATTCCAGTCCAGGTAATCAAGATGGACATGAAAGTGTCAGTACTGAAGTGTGGTTTTATTATAATAATGCCTTTATTTTGTAAAGTGCACCATAGTTATTGGGAGCCGGGGGAAGCTTCTTCTTTAGTTACTACATTAGGGCCAAGTTCAGAGAATTTCAGTGGATTGCTATAATTACATGACAGACACTCTAAAAACCTGTATGCAACTGTTTGATACAATCAGATTGTTATGATTTAAAGTACAAAATCAAGTTAAACCCTGAACACTGCATTGATATAATATTTGGCACATAGGTTTATGAACAAGCTGTAAACCTGTTAGTTATATGTAATGTGGCTTCTACAAGCAGTTCACCCACAAGTATCTCCTGCTTAGTCTTTAGTATTGTAGCCCTAGATAAATGCCCAATCCTGAAAGATAGAACATAACTCTGGCAGACAGATGGAATTCTCTCTAGGATACTCTTCCTGAACAACTTTCTGAGTTTACTACCACTGGCACAAAAAACAATAAAGAAAGATACCAGAAGTGACAGGCCAGAACTTTAGCACAAACCTTTAAAAATGAGAATCTCTTGATGCTGTTTGTTTAATGCTGGAAGCATAATGATTAACAGCAACTGAGAACAATATTACTTTCCTTTACACAACAGAAAGGCAAAGAGCAACTTCAGGAATAACTGAAGTTGTCCCTCAAATAAGACACATGCTACCAAAACTTAGTATCACTGGATTATAAAAAAACATTTTAAAAAAATATCATTACTTTGAAAACATCCAGGCCTTTGAAGCAATGTTCAGACTAAGTAGCCAGGTTGTGGCCCACAGAGTATTTCAGAGATGAGCAGGAGGTGGATTAAATGCAGAGCAGTTCTAATAAGCATGCACACTGCTCAGTGGAGACTTTCCCTTTTTCTTTCAGTTTCTTATCAGTATGAGGTTTGCATAGAGAAGGTGGCCCATCCCCAAGTAAAGTAACTGCTATTATTTTCCAAGAGGAATGTGTTCTGACAAAGGAATGTTCTGTCAACCTCTGAAATACCAAAAGACAGTCTCTGCTGTCTTGTGACAGAATAGTTCTCATTATGCCGTTGCCCTCTGGGAGGGAATTTGAAGGTGCTGAGGTGGAGTGAGGAGAAAAGGAAGGGGACTGGATTGAAGAAAGGAGTAGTTATGGTAAGCTGCAACATGGCCTTTTAGTTTAAAAAAGTGCTCAAATACAAAAAACACCGTTGGGAAAAAGGGACTGTGGAATACTGAAATGTTATTAAATATTTTGCATCCTTTATCAGCTTTAAATAGTCCAAACTTCAAGAGGTAATCTTACAAACATATTCTAGCATTGAATTTCTTTGTAACAAATGCAGAAGAGACATGTATACGTCTATATTGTATACCTGTCCTTTCATGCAAGCCGGCAGATAAGGACAAGGCAAGTTGAAATGATACTGAAATCTGCCTTTCCAAAGCAAATGCTTTGCAGAATAGCAGCATCAGAGGTCACAGCACAAAAGATTTCAGATGGTCTTAAATACATAGTTCTTCTGCTGAAGGAGAAGCAAAACCCTTGTTTTATTCTCACAGCACAACATTTAGTGTCTTGAATTAAGGTTTCATTAGTGTTGGATTAGAAAGCTAACTAGACTAAGTTAAGGTTAAAACAAATCTACAAGAGTGCCATAAAAATTCTAGTTATTATTGGAGAATGGGTTTATTTTAATGTAATTTCATTTTTCTATAAACCCGGGCAGAGAAAGTCTCCAAGATATTTATCTTCTTCAACAAAATGCAAACTGTAAGAGTGGAGAAGTGAGACATAAGAGTAAAATAAGGAATTTTAACAACATTGTAAGTGTTATTTGTGGCTCATGACTGTTAATGGATACATACCACCAGTAATGTTCAAATTCAGGGTATAAGCTTTGCTTTTTTCTTCTTAAGAGCTTCAGTGACTTCAATGCTTTGGTTTTTGCTGCTTTCAGCTTCAAGGAGGTCCTGTGGCATTAGCAGTGAGGTTATAGCACACTAATGCTTGTAGACAATCAGGAAGGAGGTTGTATTCCCTTTTCTCCAGAGCAGTTAGAAAAATGCTTAAAACTTAAGAGCTCCTTACTTGCCTCTCTACCTCTATACAGCAAAGATGCACATATTAACAAAGGCAATTTATATAACCAGAGATGTATGGTATAATCAGACAGTGATTTGGGTACAAAACCTTTAAATAGCTGTTAATCTGTGTTATCATTTGGATTTTTTAAATTGTTGAATGTGCTGTGCATCAAGTTGCAAGGCACATTTTTAGGCCTAATCATAATATAGTTCATGTGCATGCATATCTAAATGTAGGCAGAGTATCAATTACTATAGTAGCCTTCAGAGTCAAGCAATCATGGTGCTCTCTTATTTGCACACCGCACCAAGTTCTATTTAATTTTTATAATTTTTAAAAGGGGATGAACATGATTTCCATGTCTGTTAAGTTGAAAACAGGGACACTGGGCCAAGTCAAAATTCAGGAAGTCTATGAAACTATTGAAAAGTACATGATGCGAGTATTCTTCCATGTTAGAATACTAAGCTTCAGTCTTACTTTTGCACAGAGATGCTCCAAGCAATTAAAGCCAACTTTTTAGGCTTGTACACTGTCACAAATTGAAGTATTTCTTCTAGGAGGTCTATCAGCTGATGTGATTAATTGAAACTTGCCATTTTCAATCATGTATAAATCTGATACGACAAGACACCAAAAAAAACAGGGTAGCACAAAGGCTTGTTTGGCTACCCAGACATAAGATTTTATGTAGTGCATAAAAGTAAGTCTCCAGAGGGTCTGGATTGCAAATTTTCCACAAAAACACAGTCCTTATTGTACTTTGTCAAATTACTCTTCACTTAACTTCAGTATTTCAATCTGCATTCAGATAAAAATACCTAGCTTAAATTATCAGAAACACAGGAGAAAGTGTGAACAGGCACTAATGAAGGCCTAAACAGAGCCAGTCTCTTCTCTTACTGAGGCATATAGCCCCCTTGTCTCACAGTCTGTGGGAGGTAACTTTTTGGCATTTCATCAATTGCCAGTGAATTTCCTTCTCCTGTTCCAGGTCTCACAGCTTGTCCTTCAGTACTTCCCTGTAAAACATCTGACAGAGCATCTTCCTGGGTACTTCCTTCCAGCCCAAGGCCCAACAGCTGTGAACTCTGACCTGAGATCTGCAGTTGTGCAAATCCAACAAGATCCCCCTCATCAGCAGAAGGAATTTGCTTTGTTCTTTCAAAGCATGGCCTGTCTATGTTGGTTTCATCCTGACCACCATTTTGTCTGAAATACTGCTGCCTCTGTGTTGTACTGTCACCTCCTCCAGCATGATCCTCTGATCTCTCTTCTGAATCTAGCAGTGGCTGAGTCGACTCAGACCTTGAAAAGACTTGTACAGGTGTTTGGTCTCTGTAGCCATTAAGCACTACAGTTGAATACTGTACAGTGCTTGAAGTGTTTTGCATAGTTTCACCTTCATCGCTGTCAGAGACGCTTTGCCTAGGAGAAGACATGCACGAGGATCCTCCAATACCACTGCTGTGCCCTTCTGAAGTACTTTTTTCCTTTTTAAGCAAGTCAAATGGTTTTAGATCTTGTTCTGAAAAAGACTTCTTGTCGTCAGCTTCTATTTCTACAACGCTTACATCTGTAAAGCTTCCTTCTGGGTACATCTGATCTTTGGAACTTAAGTTATGCTGAAAGAAACAGATGGATGTTGCCTAAGAAGGTTATTTTAAAAATAAAAAATGCCAATACATATCTGAATTTTTACTCTGTAATTGTTTCAAGTTTCTTTTCTCCTTATTAAGTTTGACACTATTTCCAAAGTATCTGATACAAAAAAGAAGGATGTAGCTTTGTTTCCAATACAATATCTCAAAATCATGCAGCTATTCTAAATCCATAGTGGGTGTGGCAACTTTGCTCTAATTTTAATTATTTTTAGAGCTGTAGACATAGAAACATTTGCTGTGCAGCACAAGAATATTCTATATTAAGTACATAGATACATTACTTCCAGTAACGGAAGTACTTCCAAACATCACAGCACCTCTTTACAGAAGTTAGCCCAGTTAACTGAACAGAATTTGATGTCCTTTACTCCATATGGGGCATAAATTTTGCTGCCCTCTCCTCATCTGTGAGGAACTCTTTGAGCTTTATCTCTCATTCATGACTTTACTGTACAAACCAGTCACTGAAGGGTTTTAAGAATGGGAATAATGAATTCTGTTTACTTAATCCTGACATGCTATGATTCCGTAAAATAATTAGGACAACCACTCCAACTAGTAACCTGAATATAATTCACGTTGTTAAAGCCTGCTCTACACTATGAAGCTGTGTTAGGGGCCCTGTATTTGTAATGCTGAATCTGTTGATGCAATGAAGTCTTCTAAACACATTGTATCACAATGTCATGAAACCTGACATGCAGGGTTTTTCCCTTGAAATACAGAACCAATAAATCACAGAATCACAGAATGTATGGAGTTGGATGGGACCTTAAAGATCATCAAGTGCCAACTCCCCTGCATGGGCAGGGACACCTTCCATTAGAACAGGCTGCTCAGAGCCTCATCCAACCTGGCCTTGAACACCTCCAGGGATGGAGCCCCCACAACATCCCTGGGCAGCCTGTTCCAGTGTCTCACCACCCTTACAATGAAGAATTTCCACCTGATCTCTAACCTAAATACCTCTTATTTCAACTTAAAAACCATTAACCCATGTCCTCTCACTGCAAGCCCTTGTAAAAAGCCCTTCCCTAGCTTTCCTGTAGGCCCCCTTCAGGTGCTGGAAGGCCACTATGAGGTCCCCCTGAAGCCTTCTCTTCTTCAGACTGAACAACCCCAACTCCCTCAGCCTGTACTCATAAGAGAGGTGCTCCAGCCCTTGGATCAGTTTCGTAGCCCTTCTCTGGACATGTTCCAACAGGTCCACATCTTTCTTGTGCTGGGGTCACCAGAGCTGGATGCAGTATTCTAGGTGAGGTCTCACCAGGGCAGAGTAGAGGGGCAGAATCACCTCTCTTGATCTGCTGGCCACACTTCTTTTGATACAGCCCGGGATGGAGTTGGCCTTCTGGGCTGCAACTGCACATTGGTGGCTCATGTCCAGCTTTTGATCCACTAGTACCCCCAGGTCCTTTTCCACAGGGCTGCTCTCAAGTGTGACCTCCCCCAGCCTGTATTCATATCTTGGGTTACCTGGGCCCAGGTGCAGGACCCTTCACTTGGCCTTGTTCAACCTCATGAGGTTCACCTGGGCCCACTTCTCTAGTTTGCACATGTGTGCAAGAACACAGAAGACTCCCACTGGTTACTTTGTCTGAAACTGTGTGGACAAGGAAGCTAAAGGATACAGAAAGATGAGTATTACCTTAGCTGGAACTTGAGGAGACCACTGAGCAATGTTACTCTTGGATGGATCAGGGACAATAGGCCAGATATGCTTTTTAATTCTGTAAAGGATTAAAACCAGAATAAAATTTCAAAATGCACTCCCCAAAATCCTATGTTGACTGCAAGTCAAGACTCTGCTCCCTTACACAGCAATTTTGCAAGAATGTTTATTTCTGAAAAGGGATGCTTCCTGCACTTCTTTACACCTTTGTAGGAAGCTGTACTACTTAGCAAAACATAGCACTGCACTTATAACTTCCCCAACATTAGATAAAGCCATCCAACAGAAGGTAAACCAACCAATGGCAATGATTAATGAGGAACTCTATAATCTACAGAGCAATTCTTTAGGTAAGCTCCAATGATGCATGTAATTATACACTGCTGCTTCTTTAAGACAACCATGGATATTACAGGTGTCCAAAGACAAGCCAACTTTACGAGCGAAAATAAAGTGAAAATATTTCAATAAAAACTTGAGAGTTCAGACTTACGAAAGACTAAGCAAGTTTAAGAAGGTAATAGCCGTTTCTTAGCAAGAGAAGTTTCTGTATATAAACCATCCCCAACCAAAGTAACTTTGAAACTTCTGGTGCATTTTGAACAGGCTCCAACAATGGTTCCTCTGTAAGAGAACTCTGAAGAGCATTTCAATATGGGCTTTTCAACTGACATCTATTAACAACTGATTTTAAGTGCAGCAGTGAGGTCAGAAGAAAAAGGGCACAAAATGCTGTCTTTAATTAGAAAAAGCTAGTTGACTGGGGACACAGAAGAGGTGCTGCCCATTTTCAGAAAGAACACTTCAGCAATAAGCTCTCAGCTAAAGCCACAGACAAGAGCTCTGGGGCAGAGGGAAAAAGGTGGCAGGATGTTTCCTAGCAGGTAGTAAATAGGCACAGAGCTTGACTGAGGTTATAAATAAGGTAGATAAATAAGATGTCTGCTTAATTTTTTGGGGTTGTAAAGCTTGAATAGCTCAAATACAGCCAGTAAACAGATCTGTGCTTCACAAACTAGGGACCATCATTCTACTCTCAAATGATGACTAAGAAAATAACACAGACAGTACATTCTGATCAAAACCTAATCCTGACCAACTCTAGCTAAAAAAGGGGGAATTTTCTTCCATGCTCAAGTCATGGAACATTTAGTTTGTATGCTAACCATTAACAGTAAAAAATTAGTATCAGAAGAGGTCCTGATTTCTCAAGGAAAACACAGAAGTGTTTATCACCAATCAATGTGTATTTTACCTTCTTTTTCTGATGTAACTGCAGAATATTTACTTTTTGTATTGAATTACTGCCATCTTTCTATTATGCCCGGAAATATCAGAAGCATAGGAGAAAGACTTAATTTATACTTACAAGTCACGTTTATTGAAGCAAAACAAAACTCCAAGGAGCACAATCAGCAGGAATGCTAGACACACAGGTACAACTATGGCTTCAATTTCTCCTTTCCCTGAAAAAGAGAAGCAGCTATAGCCAGTTTGACATTTAAGGAACTGAGCAGCATGCACTCCCAAAGGGATAGGGAGAATCTGAAACTCAATACACCCACAGAGCTCAGTCTTAAGCTTCACCTTCACAAGAAGCTTTTAATCATATGAAAAGAGCCTGTGGGTGACAACATGAAAAGCTCTGTCCCAACAATCAAATGCCTTGCATCAACAAAAAAATGCAGGCTGCTGTTGAAGCTCTAACACTGACTGAGCAAGTAATTTTACACTTTGGGCAGACATGACAATACATAAATCTATGTGAATTCATCTGTGGTAGAGATGTGTCTGCCATAACAACACCACAGTCAAGTCAGTAATGTCACTAATCACCCACCAGTTCATTCTGTACACATAAAATTCCTCTGCCTGCAAACACATAAGCTTGCATTACTGCTATGCATTCCTTCCCATGTTACACACATTCTGCCATAAACCTTACAGAACACTTAGGAAAGAGCAACACTATACAGAAAACAAACAACCCAGCCCACAACAACAAAAAAAGCTCCTAAATCCAAAGAAGTGCTTTTCACAAAGCAGTTCAGTTATATGTTGCTGCTCTTGCTCTAAACCTGAAAATATAATGAATTTAACTCTTCAAAATGAGTCTCTGTAGAGAACTGTAGCAAACTTTAATAGCGATATGAATAAGAATGTGGAACCTGAGAAAGGGCCTATGGTGAGTTAGATGAGCAGATCAGAGACAGCACAGCTCTGTAGCTCCTCAAGGCCAACCAACTTTCAGATTAAAACAAAGACTCTGGACTTCGTAAAACCAGGGTAGGAGCCATGAAACACCAGTAGGGAAGACAAAGGCACTGAGGAAATCCTAATGACTCACACAAAGTTGGGGCAAAAGTATACTATAACCTGAAGTATACAAAAAACACATCTAAAATCAGCATGTTTGCCAACATAAAAGAGCAATCCAGGAGACCTGCAGTGGATAGCTTGTCCTCTGTACAATCAGAAGAAATTCTATTTGTGATTAAGTACTGGATAGGCTATCTGGGTATCATGCACCCCGTAAGTATGGCTGCAACTGAAACATTTTTCTTTTAAGTAAAATAATGTTCTTTTCCCATCACGTCTTGCACAGAGCCTTGCTAAACTGCTGCAACATTACTTCCTACTTCTACTAGTTGTGTCACTCCTTCTTACCAAATTTTTGTGTAGTAAAGGTAAAATCAGGGCCACTCCTGCCGCCTTCATCTGTGTATGCCATCATCCGCACAGTATACAGTGTGTCACTGGCTAGAGAAGAAAGGGTGTACTCTGTCTTGGAAGGATCCACTGTCACAGCTAAAGAGAGGGAAAAAATTATACCACTTTTCTCCACATACACAGTAGCATTAGAACATCATGTCTTCAGATGTACAAGATAGTTCTAGTAGAATACATGGGTGTATGGAAAGTGCAACAGACACAGAAAAACTACAAAATTGTACAAGAAACACTAAGATTAATGAGTGTTTCAATTTAGTCTCTTGATTGATGGCAATCTATATGTTAATGTCCTGTGGGGTTTTTTTTCCCCTCAGAATGTAGCTACAAACTAAACTAGTAGTAAAGTTGAGGCTTAAAGTTCTACAATAAGCAGAATACATGGCTAACTAGAAAAAACATGGTTAACTAGAAATATCAAGTTCGGTAGGCGTAAGTAATTGGGCCTTCCAATTTAAGCAAATCTAGATGAATAAAACATTGCAATAGTGCTAACTTCCCATGTTATGCCTGATGGTCATACACACTACTGAGAACTAAAACACACTTTGAACAAGATATTTTATATCAGTAACAGACTTGTCTAGAGCTCCAGGAGGATTAAAAATCCTACCCCCCTTTTTTTTAAGGCTTTAGCATTGATAAATGCAGTCAACTCCTTTACATCTTGCATGGTTTTGATTCGTTTTGCTATACCATCATCTCACCCTGTATTTAGACAGAAAGATGGGAGAACAATGACTGCAAAATCAGCTTTCAGAAGCTAAACTCAGTACCCTGCTATACATAGACTGAATGTTCTTAATTCTTTATTAGAGAGTTTTCTGTTTGGTATGGAGGACAGCTATGCCTCAGACAACAGCTTTATGCCATCAGAACAGACTGTCTGCCACACTCAATTCTGTATTTTGTTTTTCAGGAACATATATTAGGAAGGAGGCAGATGGAATGCCACGAAGCACTCCTCTGCTTTCTGTTACCTGTTTCATTTCCATCAACAGTTTTGTAAAATATGGTGTAATTTCTGATAAATCCATTTTGTTCATCCACTGTGAGATGGTTCCATGTCAAAACAGCTTCAGCTTTTCCTACCTTTTTTGTCTGAACAGTTGGTCCTTTTGAAGGACCTGCAATGGGAGATGAACATTAGTTTCTGTTGGGCGCCTTCACATCAGTGTATTAATGATCACTGAATTTCACTGAATTGCTACTGTGTAAAAACTTCAATGAAATAGCTGGACTAACTCATCTACAATGCATTATTTCAAACAACACAGAAACTCTAAAGATGTTTTAAAAGAGAAATGTCCAGGAAAAAAGATATGGAAAACAGTAACTAGCAGATCACATGAAATATTCAACTGAAGTCAGTTAGTCTTGGCTTCATACTTGAAATTTAAAATAAATCAGCATAGGAATACTACTAAACCAATATAACAACAAACTCATACCAAATTATCTGATTGGCTGAAAATGTAGACCACATTAAAGCAAAGAAAGTCAGTTTATGCGCTCCAAGACAACTACTTCATACTTACGATCCTGCTGAAGATAAGCCTTCACAGACTGTCCACTTCCCTGACCATCAGCATACAGAGGGTACACAGTTATCAAGTAACACTTGAAAGGCTTTATATCACCTAATAAAAGGAATTAAAAATGCATTGTTTCATGGACAGTTTAACTCATCATCATTCTTCTCATTTACTTCAGACACAGGGTTCTGGCAGTTTTATTAGATGCACCTATATCTAATGCAGCTGACTAGGTTTTTTTAGAGCTCATTGATATACTACTTCAAAATATTAATGAAAGGAACAATATAACAGTTCATAGTCATATGCTAAATTTAATAAACAGACATCATGGAAGTCTGTTCTTTTCTAATTTATTTTAAATAAAAAGCCTTTGTCTGCAGCACTGAACCTCAAAATTATTGATCTTAACTACTGATCATTACCTGGAAAGAACTGTCTGTAAAACTGATCAAGTTTCACTGTTTGAACTGAAAGAGGGATTATTAAACTTGATTTTGAAGAAACTCAGCCTTCTCACTATTTTATTGGCTTCCAAGAATAAGAAAACTAAAACCAAGATGCAGATAAAGCCCTTGCTGTTATGTAATATTAATTTCAAAATGTAAGCTTAGATAGTTTCATATTTGAAAAAAACATACAGGTACTTCCACTCTGATGATAAACTAAGAAAAGCACACAGCATTATCCCAGATCCCTCTCCTACAATGCACTTCCAGTCAGCATAAGAGTGTTCCTCACTTTGAAAATACTTCATAGGTTTTTAGTGTGTTTTACAAAGTATTCATAAACTTCTGAGCTAAATACCTTTTAAATATGTTCCTTGAACATTTCCTGGTTCGTTCTGCCATTCTATGACACAGTTTGAGCTGTTGGACACCAGACACCATTCAATCACGTATTTGAGAACAGAAATGTTAGGAGCAGTCCACCCTACCCACAACTTGCCATCTTTAGGTAGTGTTCTAACATTCCTCACAGGGGCTGTGATGAAAGAAAACAAAAGTGATACACATTGACAGTTCCGCAACTAGATATAAAGAGTAATAGCTATTTTGTCAAATATGGATACTTTTGAGTGATTTCACTGGTGACAATTTGACAAAAGCAAACCAAATGTAAAATAATTTTTTGAACTTGGAAGCTTACATGTGAATCTTTGTATCAGAGATACAAAATCTGCAGTATTAGGCTATTTAAAAACTGGAAATTAGACTCAGCTTCTCAGCTCTTAAACACAGGCAGTTGCCTTACTGCAGAGATACTATGTTTCTTGCAAAAGAAAAGGTCTATTTCAAGAGAAAGCATGCCTTTGAGACACTTCTAAATTCCCATTCTAACACGCAAGCTCATGTACCTTACAAAGTAGTTCTGACTGCAATTCTGAAACATACCCCTAATTAGTTAATCTAATAGTTTTAGAACCTGTGGCTCCCCCTTGGTGTTTACACTAAAAACAGAATCTGTCCATATAATTATTTTTTGCTTCCTGTCCTGATTGGGATTCTCTAAGGTGGCAAGTATGGAGAAACCAGCCTGTTGTTACTACTACTGCACAATGAAAGGAGCATAATCAAAAGGAACATGAACAGTAGGGATACAGTGGAAGTAGATAACAAAGCAAACAAGCAAGATACTGAAAATATGGGAGAGTGGGACAAGAGAAGAAACGGGCAGGGGGGATATCAGAAAGTAGAAGGAAGAACCATGGCGAGATAGTATACACACGAAGCAAAGGATGCTTGCTTTCCCAACCCATCGATTTTTTTAAAAGAAAACAAAATGTCTGCTATGCTAAGTAAAGAAACAATAGGGAATCATTTTACAAGAAAAACACACAGATGCATTTGAAAGTGACATGACTAGGACACTAACCTTTTGAATTACTTGCTGGGATAAGTAAAACTGATGGAGGGGATGCCCCAACTCTGTTACGGGCAACCAAAGTCACTTCATAAGTTCCATTTGACAGCTTTACTGTAAGGTTGGTGGCCTTAACATTGTATTCCTCTGGTGGAGTGGAGACAGATGATTTAGCTCTGATAGTCACTTCATATTGCAGGATTACTCCATTGGCTTCAAATGGCTCCAAGGCCTGTTAGAAACACATCTTTGATTAGACTGATACTGAACAAATGCAACTTAACTTTCATTGTTCTCGTAATTCTGAAGATCTGAATGCAAGACAAGTCACATAAATCAAACAGCTGCACATTTAAGGAAAGTGAAAAAAACCTGCATTAACTTCTGTCAAGCAGTAACTTCCAGAACTATTTCCATTTTAAATCCTCTTTTTCTTGGCTCACAGTCCTACCTATTAGCTTAATAAAAGCTATTCTGTAAAGACTGCAGACCATATCCTGATTAAATCTGCATTTTATGTGACTTTACAATAATTACATAAAAGGAATCTCACATCTTAAGCTGTGTTGAGACCTGAATGCAAAAGAACCCGAGTAGTTTTCTTTTATTACACATGGAAAAATATCTTTTCTGTTATCTAGTAACACAGAAAACCACTATGTTTCTGTGTAACAATATTAGTTTTCAGATAACTTAAGAGAAAATTAGTGAAACTGTAAAGTAACACCAGTTTTCCAATTCTAAGCTAAATAATGTCAGAAGTGGCATGTGACATATGAATTACATCAAAAAATGATGTCATACCAATATACATGTCACTTCACATCAGAGACCTAGCGGAAGGGAAAAAATAATTAAAGAAAGACAGCTAGATCAAATGTGACAGACCAAAAGAAAGCAGGAGATGGGGACTGACCGTAAGTGCATTCACTTTCTCAGCTTTGGACTAATCAGCCAACTAGACACAGCAGCCTTCTGCATGCAACTATACAGTGCTGTATTTAGCAAGTTTGGTTTAATGGAATTTGCAGATGGAGTATCTCTGTCCAGACAGGGTTACAGAAGTTCCAGGGCACAGCAGAAAGCAGAACATGAAAGTTTACTTTGTTCAAGTGAAGATTTCCAGTTCCATAGGCTGCTTAATTCCACAGCATGTCAGGAATGTAAAAGTGAATTCTGCATACTCTGGATCACAGGTGTCTTGTCAGTTAACTGAAGGCCTTCACATCTTTACTTTCAATTTTTCAAAACTAATTATGATAATAAGAATACTAAAGTAATTTCTCATATCAATAAAACCTCTACTATACCAGCTATCTACTCAAGTTTGTTGAGAGAAATTTTGTCACTTAAAACCTCATCTTTTTAAAAGAATACTAAATTCCTGCAGCTTATCATGTTGCTTTACCTTCCACAACAGATGCACAGTCCGGGAAGCTGGCGAATCAGATGCATCAATGATCCTCCATAGGGCTGGTCCTTTAGATGGTTCTGATGAAAGAAACAATGCAAGCTTAGTAGTAGAAATATATTTATTTAATCTAATCTATCTGAATTTATCCTTTGACTATCATTACATGCTTATCCCTTTATCCCTTTTTTTTTTTTTTTTTAAATAAAAGTATACACAAAAAGTGCTTCATTAGTTCCTCAAATAAAATAATGTTTGGTGTATTAAGTGGAATGCCTGCATGGAAAGATTTCCTATAGAACACCAGTTTTGCTCTAAGCATACAGTATCAAAATAACTGAGTCAACAGTCTGAGCATCTGTAACAATGGGCTAAAGCTGACAGTGTTGAATGAGACATGACCAAAACTGCACCACACAGCCTGTGTCCAGAGGCACAGCCATACACAACTGTAAACTGCAAATCTTGCTATATGTTGCAGCTTTGTAGCTGCAACACTCTCCCTACTGCTCAATATGGAGTTACCTAAAAAAGGAAAGTGAAGAGAAGTAAACAACCAATTTCTTCCAGCTAGAATTCCCCATGTTTCCTATATTCTCTATGCTAAAACAGGTAACAGAACTGCAGTATTTTTGTGTAATAATACAATACAGATGATCTTAAAATGCATTTATATTTATAATCTTGCTAGAATGTATTTTCTCTGGGAGCTCTTTTATTGCATTTTTTATATGAATCATTGTGAGGTTTTGGCCATTTTACCTCCAAAAAAACATTAACAAGTTTACAGCATGCATCTTGTCTCTTACACCTTACATTGGGAGGGAAAGAGAACTGGGAATTAAGGCAAAGGGAGTTTTTTCTTAAAAACTTCATCTGAGTACCCTGATTTCATTCACATGAAACATGGAATCGTACATCTTGCCTAATATAGATCATGAATGCAACACGACATGCCTTATGTCCATTTCCTACTAGAACATCTTTGTTCAGAGGCTAATATAAGACATGGGCACTTAATCACTGATATCAGTATTTTCACAAAGCCAGTCACCACAGCAGAACAGCAACATAGTCTAAATTCGCAGGCAGTCCTGAAATCCTCATTTGTTAGGTTGAGATAGGAACACAGAAAACAAAACCATACTGTCACAGTGAGTTGAAAGAGGTGACTAGAATATTTAAAGAGTATTTTATAGTACCTCCTCCAGAGAAAGTACATTTTACATAAAGCTGAAGCCATATAATTAGGTTCACATAAATTCCATTTTGTTTAACAAGTAGGGTACATCTACAATCTTTTTCTCACTTCTCCAATATAAGGTAACGTGAATTCAATCAAAACTCATTACTCAATTAACTCAAAACTCAATTAGGATAAATAAGGAAGGATTTTTGATCCAGTGCAATTAAGCTGCAAGCACAAAGTGGTGCTTTGACAATGAAACCTGTACCAATTTAACTCTGTTTAAAGACATATACTGAAATGCTGCGCTAAATAGACTGATCAAGAAAAAGGGCACCTCATAAGCCACTAAGGAACAAAGAGGATAGTAGAGAAAGCAAACCAGGAAGAGTGTAAGCAGGAAGTGCTAAAACACTTTTTAAAACACACACAAAAAAAATAAGGCTGACTTATAAGCTAAACAGAAATTACAAGTATTTGTCGCAGTCGTAGGTTCCCTCCTGGGTATCAAGCACACAATTACTCCTGGGCTTCGTATAGGGTAGGATCACTATAGTCCAGAAACAAAGCAAATTTTGCAGGCTATAGAAGTAGAAATGAAATGGAAACAAGACCCAGCTAAAGAAGTTTCACTTCTCACAACCCTAGAACTGGAAGAGTTTCTAACTGATAATAACCAAGTTCCTGGAAAAATAAGATGTAAAATCGTCAAATTGTTTAATTCTGTTTAAAGTCAGAAATCACTGAGTAATTCCTAATGCTGTTGCTACTGATGATTCAGGAAGAGGCAAAACAAGTCTTCAAATCAAGTCATTTTGAGGGTGATTTACGAATTACAGAATCTCCAGAAATCACAGTATTATTGTAATGCACACAGATAGGCAGCAAACCTCTCTGCTGGATATCAAGTACCTTAGCTGCAGCCACTGTTTGGAAGTACAAAGTAGATGTTTCCTGGTAAGAACTTGGTAGTATAGCAACTGCCAAGACTTCACAATTGCATTACTTAATTTGGCTACTGCAGTAAAAGACAATTAAAAAAAATTATATAAATACATTAGCAACAAGTCAAATTAAGGAAAATCTCCATCTTTATTGAATGCTGGGGGAAACAGTGACAAAGAGTAAGGAAAAGACCGAAATACTTAATGTCTTCTTCACCTCAGTCTATAGTAGGAGTGCTTCTGCAGATTGGATGGGTGCACACTTAAACAGGTAAAACACTGGCTGGATGGCCAGGCCCAAAGGGTTGTGCTGAATAGAGTTACATCCAGTTGGTGGCTAGTCACAAGTGGTGATTCCCAGGACCCCATATTGGGGCCGCTTCTGTTTACAGTCTTTATCAATTATCTGGATGAGATCAAGGAGTGCATCCTCACTAAGTTCCCAGATGACACCAAGTTGGATGGGAGTGCTGATCTGCTTGAGGGTAAGAAGGCTCTGCTGAGGGACCTCAACTGGCTGGCTGAGCTGAGGCTAAATGTATGAGATTCAGCAAGGCCACGTATCAGTCCACACCTCAAATACTTCCTTCAATACTGGGCCCCTCACTACAAGAAGGACAGTGAGGTGCTGGAACATGACCAGAGAAGGGCAACAAAGTTGGTGAAGGGTCTGAAGAACAAGTCTTTTAAGAAGGGGCTGAGGAAACTGGGGTTTTTTAGTCTGGAGGAGGCTGAAGGAGACCTTACCACTCTCTACAACTTCCTGAAAGGACATGGTAGTGAGGTGGGGGATGGTCTCTTCTCCCTAGAAACAAGTGATGGAATGAGAGGAAACAGCCTCAAGTTGTGCCAGTGGAAGTTTAGATTGAATATTAGGAAAAATTCTTCAATGAAGGGGTTATCAAGCATTGAAACAGGCTGCCCAGGGAAGTGACTGAGTCACCATCCCTAAAGATATCTAAAGGATATGTAGATACGGTGCTTAGGGACATGGTTTAGTGGTGGACTTGGCAATGTTAATAGCTGAACTTGATTAACTTTAAGGTCTCTTCCAACCAAAGCAATCTGATGATTACACTTCAGCCTCATCACTGTAGACCTGTGCCTTTACATTTAAATATTCTGTTGAAACTTCACTTGATAGTTACAGTATTGAACACTTGCAAAAAAAAAAACATTTAGATAAAACCATCTAGAAATACAGAAGTTTACCTTTCTGAATACAGCAGAGGCAAATACAACTGTAATTTGGTAGCTTACTACTGAGACAAACACCAAATCTCCTGAATGCAGAAGGCAAGCAGATGTGGAATCTTTTGCGATAAGGGTCTCACAGTCTTGGACAACACATAACATAACATCTAGAGGTCAGTTTTATAATTTGATTGAGGGCAATAATAATAGTATAAGTAACTTAAGAATGCAATGTTTGCTTGCTTCATTTAGTCTTTACAGTAGGCAACTGTGCAGTAGAAATCAATAAAATTTTGACAAAAGATATGCCAAAATCGGAACCTGAAATCCTTTGTCTCAGCCCAACAGTTGATACAAAAAGAATCAGAACCCAGACCTCGTAAGCTCCTTTCCTATTTAAGTTACCCCATTATCCTGTAAATTTGCAAGTGTATTAGACACCTGAAAGAGGTGACTATATCTTTGAAGTTGTCTGTAAGCAAACTCACAACAGGAAATAATTTTACTGTCAACTTGTTGCTACAAAAGCAAAAAATGCTTACTGATTAAGCAAGCAAGGCATAAAACTGTGACTATCCTATTATTATGCAGAACAGCTACAACAATTTGTTAAAATGCTGCTCTACCAGCAGAAAACAGACTGTATAGCTGTTTGCAGTGTATCACAAATAATGGCACAGCTATTTCTCAAAAGCTTACTGCCCACTGAAATGAGTTAATTTGACCTTCAGCAAGAAGCAAGACACTGATGTAGGGTGTTCTGACACCAACAGAGGTTCAGTTTTGAGAAGATGCCAGTCGGCACCTCCCAAGCATCTCTGGAGCCCTCATCACAGAAAAGACCTGGAGCTGTAGGACAGGGCCCACAGAAGATGAGATCAAAGGTCTAGAGCACCTCTGCTATGAAGACAGGAGTTGGGGCTGTTCATCCTGGAGAAGGCTCCAGGGAGACCTTGTAGCACCTTCCAGTACCTGAAAGGGGCCTACAGGAAAGCTGGGAAGGGGCTTTTCATCAGAGAAGATAGTTGATAGGACAAGGGGTAAAAACTTTAAACTGAAAGAGAGTAGATTTAAGCTAGATATTAGGAAGAAATTATTCATCATGAGGGTGCTGGAACAGATTGCCTACAGAGGTTGTTGATGCTCCCTCCCCACAGGTATTTAAGGCCAGGCTGTATCAGGCTTTGTGCAGTCTGGTCTAGAGTGAGATGTCCCTGCTCACAGCAGGGAGGTTGGAACCTGATGATCTTTAACATCCCTTTCAGTCTTAACCATTCTATACCTCTACAATTAAACATGTTAATTTAGTATCAGTTCAGTCTAAGTGGGCTATTCAGACTAATGACAAAAGGAAAACAGATCACAGAAAGGTAGGTTACACATAAAAGCCTGGAGCCTTTATTTGGTGAGCAAATTAAGGGGCCAAAAGCACAGGTCAAGGCTATGTTTATATAGATACTGCATGCATAAACATACATGCTTTTTTGTTCTCTTAATGTAAGAATCCACTATTTGAGAATAGAATTTTTCATATTGTAACAAATGCATGGATGTGATTGATGTCAGTGTTCCAATAATTACTGCTCAGTTATTGTTGTGCAATTTTATTTTATACAAGTTTACATTTGCCGCAACAATTGCTAAGTCATAAAATGCTGAAAAACGAAACAAAAAAACCACCAAACCCCAGTCACAGAAAACACTACACATACTCAACGAGTGGTTTTGGCACAACTCAGCAGCAGAAGGCACACTCTCAGCATTTAAGAACTTGAAGGAGAGGCTCCCTAGTGGGGTCATACTGCAATGACTTCCATGATTTGTGAAGTAAATGAAATTTGTAACGCAAATGAGTTCTTGCTACTTTAATTTTATAGTATTTTTCAACCAATGCATCTTCCCATGAGCAACTGGAAAAAAAACAAGTTAAAAAAAACATGCTGTTGAATATACTGGACAGAGATCTTAGAAGACACTGAGCACAGTAAGATCCTCAGTACCACTGTCCTGAAGGAATCAGTCCAAGGTGACGCAGCACACCTGCAGCACATACAGTTCAAGGGAAACAAAAAATGTTAATAGCTGGCTGGAACATCACAAGGAGCTGAAAGTCCAGCCAAGTTAATGAGCTGGTGGTAGCGTGAGCAGATTTGGTGCATGGCAGCAAGTTTGTCATGCTGAGGATTTGTTCCACTAAGCAGTGAAGACTGGCACTTTACTGAGTCTCTTAAGGAGTTTTTTTTCCCCCAGGCTATGAACTTAAAGCTCAACCTAGTAGTATGCTGTCTTTAGTAATCAGTTTATCCTTTGAAGCTGTATAAATCTTGCTTGATAAGGTCCTTTTGTGCAACACTAAACATGATCCAAATACTGTCCTCAAAGAGCTGATGCTGATGAAAGTTTTCATTATAACATCATGTTAGCAACAATTCCATGTTCATTTCTCCTGCAAACAGACAGGATATTACAAGTCCACATGTACCAGATGACAACTCAAATGATTATGTCATGAAGAGGGGAAATTGTAAGGCAACAGTGATTTTTGCTGTAAATATAGCCAAAATAAAACAATTTTCCACACAAACTTCGTTTTGCTTCAAGTCACCAGTTGATACATAACACGCACTCTTATGCCTCCCCCAGTGACAACCATCAGTGATGAGCAGTAGGATTCTTGGTAATTGTGCACAGAATATCGCAAACAAGGGGGTACAAGACAGCACAGAAGCAGCTCTAAGTGACTATGACAGGTAAGAAAGTATTGAAGGTGCAGAATTCCTTGGAATAAGTTAAATCAGTGTTTTACACTTTTATGTGTAAGAGGCCACGCTTCCACAGTAATTCACATCCTTGATTTACTAAGTTTAAAAGTTTACATACTCTGTATGACTAAAATGTTCCATTTCATACTTTTTGATGCTTGGTTACCCAACTATCCAAGAGCCTCCCAGATAGAGCAGTTCATAAACTAAAGCAGTCTGTCTACCAAAGACCCCCACAACCTTCATACACCAGAGCAGCTCTTGCAACAAAGGATAACCTACAGAACAAAACAAAACAAACCCAAGCATACAGCTTGCATCTCTTCTACAAGATTTTGAGAACACAACTTTGTGAAGAAAGCTTTTCCTTCCTACTTCCTGTTTAAAATGTTTTTAGGAAGCACCTCTAGACTAGCATTACAGAAAGCTGGTCTTATGCTCCTTGGAATGCATGAGTCAAGTCAGCCAGTACTGAGAGGAAGGCAGGAGAGCCTTGCTGCATGTATAGTCTAACAGCTTGAGGGAGGATACACAAGTTCAGCTGCCTTTACCGAATTGCTGAGCAATCAGAATGTCAGTCACCTACTTTCATGTATTACTTACTGTCTTCAGTGGTAACCCCAGTTTTCTCTTCACTCCAGTCACTCCAGTAGCCCACTCCATCTTCCTTCATGCAACGAATCGAGAAGACATACTCTGTGTAGGGCCTCAGCCCTTGAACACTGAATGAAGTTCTAGGTGAAGCTGTATCTTCAGGAGGAACCTGTAAAAGGAAGAAAGTTTTTAGAGGCATTATCAAAAAATGATCCCACCTCATGTTTCAGAAATGTTGCTAAGTTATCTGTTTGATTATTGATTGCAAAATACCTGTGCTAGAAGCCTCCAATAAAGCTAGAGAACTCAGGAACATTGCTTCCACTGATACAGAACAGTGTTTCTTATTCAACATTGGAAATAGTTTTAGAGTTATTACTTTTACTAATACATGAGTTGATTTTTACAAACACTTTCATTTATCTTAGATTAGCCACCTCATGCTAGAGAATATTCTTACTGTTTATGTATATAACAGATGTGTGATGCACATAAATTTAGGTACACACACATACAGACATACTGATTCCACCATGTTATTCCACTTACCATTAAGAGGTTTTTATAGTGAGCAACCCTGCAAGAGGAGGGACTGCAGGACACTGACAAGGTTAATCCTGAGTGCAAGGAATTGTCAAAGTAGTCATACTTTACCACAGCTAAGCAAGTTCAGTTGTTTTAGAAGCTACTGTTTCAATGGTCTTGTCTTGCTCTTTTAACATGTGTCCAAGCCGAAAGGACTCAATAGGTCAACATACCAACAGATCCTGGGGTTGCAAAATAAGCTGTGCAGGACAGTGTTCTTTAAAATAGGTGACCTTAATAATTAATCTCTGCATCTAAAGCTCAAATGTTCCTCCAAAGGAATACACTGCACTAATCACAAGCAGCTGTGTTATGCTACTGGCTTTAAATATATTCTGGTAAATCAAAGCAGTCTTTCTTCTGACAAGTCATGTAATTCAGAACACTTTTGGGCCCCTGTACTGCAACAAATGGGAAGATCTTGATGAATAGCGTTTCTGGAACACTGTTGCTCTGAGAGAAGGCTTAAAGACAGGTAAAACTGAGAAGCTACTGAATACCTGTTCATAGACTGATACAGAAGAAAACACACACTACTCTTTGTAACATGAACATACTACACAGCACCATAGGCAAGGTGCATGTCTTACTCTTTTCCAGCTCCTTGACTGCATCAGACTTCAGGCATGGTTGCAGGACAACCACAGCTTATAGAATCACAGAATCATTTAGGTTGGAAAAGATCTTAAAGATCACTAAGTTCAAGTGCTAACGTAGCACTGCTAAGTCCACCACCAAGCCATGTCCCTAAGCATCACATCACACCTTTGAAATACCACAAGGGAATGGTGGCTCAACCACTTCCCTGTGCTGCCTGTTCCAATGATTGACAACCCTTTCACTGACAATTTTTTTCCTAATACCCACTCTAAACCTCCCCTAGCACAATTTGAGGCTGTTTCCTCTCATCCCATCTCTTGTCACTTGGGAGAAGAGGTCAACACCTACCTTGGTGCAGCCTCCTTTCAGGCAGTTGTAGACAGCGAGCAGGTCTTCCCTCAGCCTCCTTTTCTCCAGGCTAAACAACCCCAGCCATAAGACTTGTTATTCAGACCCTTAATCAGCTTTGTTACCCTTCTCTGGACACCCTCCAGTACCTCAATGTCCTTCTTGTGGTGAGGAGTCCAAAACTGAACACAGTACTTGAAATGCAGCCCCACCAACGCAGAGCACTGGGGGACAATCACTGCCTTACCCCTGCTGGCCACACTGTTTCTGATACAAGCCAGGATGCTGTTGACATCCTTGGCCACCTGGGTGCACTGCTGTCTCACATTCAGACAGTTGTTGACCAACACCCCCACCCAGGTCCTTTTCCTCTGGGCAGCTTTCTAAGCCTCTAGCATTACATGCGTTGCTGTGTCAGTGGTATTACCTGGATCCAGTTTGTGTCACCGACGATCTTATAGCGAATATTGAATTTCAGTTTCATCACAGCTCCTGAAATCCGATTCTCCCAGGAAAGCTTCAGAACAGTAGGTAGTATTCCTGAGTTGACTGATAAGTTGTGTGGAGACAAAGGTTTAACTAGAAGAAAAGAAGTTAGTCATCTCTACAGCTGTGTTTTACCATGCCTCTAGGTACGCTATGCTGTAGCACTACTATTACAGCATTTCAAAAGTTCAAATGGTTGCTACTTGACACTAGTTTCTAAAGCAGACTAGTTAACAAGAACTTGCTATCTGAATTGTGATCAAATCTCTCATCTTCCCTACGTTTGTCCAGCAGAGTTCTAGTCAACAATATTTTGGCAGTGTTAATTTTTATAGTGAAGAAACATTAACATACCAATTCAGCAACATGCACAAAAGCAGCAGTTATGCACTACTAAAGCTTTATTAAGAGGCATATAGTTACCAATCTCAATGGGATCAAGAACAAGAGGATCAGATTCAGCCTTTCCAAGAGCATTTGCTGCTTCTACCCAGATCTCCAGGTTAACAAAGAACTGAACATCAGTAATCGTACAAGAATTGTTTACATCTTTTGGTATACAGTCAGGAAAGCTCTCATGTGGCCTAAATAAAAGAGAAGGAAAAACAAGGTATAAAGCAGAAAATTTGGCTTCCTTTAGATAATTTTTCAAGTAGATCAGAATGATCAATTGTTTTATCTTATATGTTTCCCTTCTGCCATTATTTTTGCAGGAAGAGGGACAGGAAGAAAAGGTGAAGAGATCAGAATGGCTTGTTCAGCCACAAATGCCTGATTGCATCAGAATATATACTAGAATAAAATCTCTTGACTTCAAGTCACATATCAAAAGCAAAAGCCATAGTATTGCAATTATAAAGTTCCATACAAACCTAACTTAGATTGAAAAATAAAGATCAACACTGATACACTTTACCAAGAACAATATGGCTAGTACCTGGAAGCATATTCATATATCAGAAGATGTAGTCAGTATTACCTGCACGCCTTTCAAATGTACAGTGTTAGAGCTGTAACATATCATTTCTGTTCACCATCTTTGGCTACCCTAGCATCAGGATACTTGCAAGCATTGAGGTTTTCTGTCTATCCATACCTTCTACTACATGGAAACATTTTAATGGAACGGAGTCAATGAAGCAATCATTCCTGTTTCCAGAGCTGAGAAATAGTTTTGTCTACTCCATTTCAAACCACAAGAGACCGCTTGAAGAATTTGAAAAATACTGAAGTTAATTTGCTTTCACAGGAGAAATGCTTTTGCTGAAGCTTTTGTGTTATGATTAATACTGGACAAACACCGCTCTGAGTTCTTATGAAGTACACAGTAGATAATACCTCTACAAAATCCAGTCACTGTATGTTGGTTTCTCTACTTAGAACCACAGCATAATTTGAGTTGGACAAAACTTTTAAAAGTCATCTAGTCCAAATCTCCTACAATGAGCAGGAATGATAGAATCATCAAAGTTGCGAAAGACCTTCAAGATCATCAAGTCCATCAGTCTACCCTACAGCCCCATGACCACTAAACCACCTCCTGAAACACTATGTCCACCAATTTTTTTTAACATCTCCACGGATGGTGCCTCCACCACCCCCTGGACAGGCTGTTCCAAAGCCTCACCACTCTTTCAATGAAGCATTTTTTAATAATACCTAATCTGAACCTCCTCCAGTGCAACTTGACCCCATTTCCTCTTGTCCTATCACTAGTCACTAGGGATAAGAGGCCAACACCTACCTCACTACAACCTCCCTTCAGGTAGTTGTAGAGAGCAATGAGGTCTCCCCTCAGCCTTCTCTTTTCCAGGCTGAACAACCCCAGCTCCCTCAGCCTCTCCCCATAGACCTGTTCTCCAGACACCTCATCAGCATAGTTGCCCTTCTCTGCACCCTCTCCAGCACCTCAATGTTCTTCCTATACTGCAGTGCCCAAGACTGCACACAGGGCTTGAGGTGTGGAGGAACATCATCTACTTATTTAGAATGGTATAAAATACTCATTATAAAAACACAAACTATAAAGTTTGTGTCCAGTCACCTAATGAACAGCAGTATTGTACTCAAGCCACACTAATAATGTATTTGAAGAATAGAAAAATATGACATATCTGTTACTCCAAAACAAGGGCAGCAACAAAATTTCATGTCTGACATAGAATTAATTAAAATATGAACTTTAATTCTTCCATTCTCCTTAAAATAGACAGCAATGCTTCAGAAACTGGGTTTAAGTTAAGGACTCTTTCAAAGTATCACGGGATTTCAACAGAGTTTGATTTAGCATGCAAATACTCTTCAGAATTATTTGGATATTCTATAGAGGGCTACTTACCATCTGTATTTCAATCTAAAGTGAGTGTCCAGGAATGTATGTCTCCCAGGGTTCCAGGTACAAGTCATAGGATAGGTGAGTTTTGACACTTGGTGCACAATGCAACTTAAGTTCTTGGGCTTCTCGGGGGGCACTGTACAGGAAAAGTTAGTAATGATTAATTTAGACACACATTTCAACCTAGTAAGAATCACACTAAGTGACCCATCAGAGCAACTTCAGTGAACACCATAGTATTTATAGCCAGATTTACTTCTAAAGGAGGGGGCAAAAAGTGCTAGATACCATCCAGTAATGGACATCAAGAAACTTAACCAGCTGCTCAGAAACAGTAGGCTCTATAAGGAACAAGCACCTGACAGTAAGGAAAAGCACAGAAGATTTCTCATTCTTCAAGGCAGAAAAACTGGTATTAACCACCTCTCATCTATTTTAATTTACATTGAAAAAATGCTAATGAGCATTACAGCTGGAATGGCATATGCTGACTTTGCCAATAACTGAAACTTTAAGGCAACTGTGACAGGTGTCTTCTCCACCTGAGCTGTGCAAAAAGGACACTGAGAACACCTAGAAGAAAGATATGGGTTCTTCATTAATGCACTTTAATAGTGTGCAAGAAACTTTTTAGAGTGCAACTGAACTGATTTTTTTTCCTTCCTAAATCCAAAACATAGTATACAAAGAGTTTGTTTCTAGCTTTTAAAACATCACTATTCACACAACTATAATGTACTTGAAGAATCTTCTTTTCTTTAAAGCAGAATGCTATTTTCAACACAACTATGTTAGGGACCTTGAAGTTTTATTCCTGAATAGTTGTATTCTTCTCAAACCTGTTGTTTTTCCTCGTTGTTTGCATGATTTTTCTTCACTTGACAATATGAAAATACAGTAGCTTTAAATACACATGCATATCAAGATTCATATATGAATTTCAGCTGTAGAATGTTATCTGTACTGTCATTCATTTTATCATCTTAGGATCTTGTATCTGTCCTCACCCTTCCACATCTTTTTTTCTAGTGAGAAATTACTCATCAGAAATTGAAAGAGGAAACATTGTTTTTTCTGTGAAAGCATTTTGTAGCTCATGCTAGAAGTACATTAATTTGTGAACCCAGCCTTTTGTATACAGACCATGCACCAACTGCAATACTTTTTGCCAACACTAGGAGGAAGCATAATTCACCAGCTATTCGTACCCCAATATTAGGGACACTTAAGCACTTATTTTACAAACAGTCCACCAAATAATTAACTAGTATATTTAGTTACTCATGCTACTTTCCTAAGACCTCAGTCTTGTCTGAAAGACCACTTCCTCAGAATTATGCAAGTGCCATCATGCTTGAACAAGGAAAGCCTGTAACTAGTTTAAAATATTTTGTGATGTATAGAGATGTTTCATCCTTAAGGCAGTCTAGGTCAGCTTTAGTGAGAGAGGTGTACTAAAGACTTATCAGTCCATTAATGAAGAAAACATTAATTTCATAGAGTTATTATCAGAGCAGGATATACAACCTTACTGTATTTCCTTGAGCATTGAAAAAAAAGCAAGCAGTAAGGAAAGTGAATTTCCTAGCATTTATTTCAGTTACAGTCACATCTATCTGTAGTTTAAATATTCCTGCTTCAACATTTTCCTGTTTCTGGTTGTTTTGTTTTCTTCCTATTTCAACACTAAAGTACTCAGGAATATTTTTGTTTTCAGAAAACTGTTCTGTGCATACCTACCAGTTTTGATGGCATGTAATTTGACCATGTTTTAATACTACTACCCAAGAACTGAAGGAGTTGAAGTGTCTCAAAATGTGCACACTTTCTATTGTTTGCATTCTCTTTTCTGTTTCTCAGAGCAATTTTCTTAAGATCATAACAAAAGGCAAGAAAATTGGTACTTACAGCCTACTGTAACTGTAATTCCATAAATGTTCTGTTCAAACTGTCCATCTGCCAAAATGTTGCATGTCAGAGGGGTAGCCAGAGAAGAAGTGTCATTAAATGTGACACTGGAAACTGTTCTGTTTATTTCATGATACTGCTCTTTAGGTACCACTTTATTTTTAATTTTCCAGATAATCTGATTAGCATAGATATTGCCAAAGTCAAGACAAGACTCATTCAGAATGCAAAATGCCGTGAAATTGGAACCAAGGGCCAATACAGGAGACTCTGGGATGATGTGACCACATGACTGTACAAGTTCACCTGAAACTAAAAGAGAAAAAGAATTGCATCTTTATTAAAAACTACCAAGCATTTTGTAATCAATATTGCTGATAAAACACTACTGTAATGTTAAAAATACTACATGTGTCTAAGCAGGAAATGAATTAGTTACTTGTCAGCTACAATGCTCAAGTGCATTAGTGGACCACCAAGTATATTTAAGGGGCAAAACCACTGTAGTGATCCCTAGGCTTTGAAAAAGTATTTCACCAAGCAAGAAAAGCTCTATTAATAAATAGGGGCCTTTAGAGAGAGAGAGAGAGAGAAAAGAGTCACAAATTAAATGTTTAGTATGTTTTGAACGAGGTAATACACTTGAGCCAAAAAAGGTATTTTCTGTTGAAAATGTTCACAATTAAAAAAATTTGGAATAACCATGCACCTTTGTTGTGGTGGACTAGTTTTAGAAGAATTGCAAGCAAAGTTTAATAGCTGTCCATTTCAGAAGCTTCCATGTGTAAACTGTAAACATATTTGTAAATTATAGTGAACTCTACACACTTAATAGTACTCTTCCAGTAAAAGACCTTCCACACAACAGTAACACTGTGGCAATTGCTACAGAGGCACAAAGTTTCAAGTTTTAAAGATAAATTACATGACTGAAATACTGCTTTGAATCAATAGGCATGCTAAACATACTGAGGATGACCATTTGCTACACAACAGCAGTGGCCCATGACTCCAACTTGATTAGAGTCTACTACACTAGTTTGCTGGTACCTTATCACTTCAACAGTGTTTAGTCAGACCAAGACATGTTCACTCTTATTTAGATACCATGTAGCATATGTCAACCTAAATTTCAGTTTGCTACAGTGACGGGCTCCAGTGATTTCAGTAGAAGAAAAGGAACCTTCCACCAAAACAGTCTTCACTATCCCTGAACAGTGATGAACAATGAATAGAAGCAGACACAAGTACTGGTTCAACATGCATTATATTACCATAGAAGCCTAGACTAGGTCTCTCCATCCTAATACACCTTGCTATCTGCACCGACCCCACAAGTATCTAGACAAAAATCAAGTATGCACTTCATCCAATTAAAGTTCAAAAGGTCTCTTCTGTTTGAGGCACAGAATTCCTACCTTTAAGATAACAAACATTCAGCAGCAGATACAAGCCATGGGCCACCCAGTTCCACTGAGAAAACATACTGCACAGAATTCCTGTAATGGTGAAAGATTAAAAAAATAAATAAATCAACTATTAATTTAGATTAATTATGTAATTACTGCTAAATTAGATTTAGATTAGTGCTAAAGTCAGATTTGTATTTGATCTATGACAATTTCTCAGATATGCACATTTACTCTCCTAAAACTGCTAATAACTTCTCACTCTAGAAAAAGAATGGGCATATTGTTTGTATTTAATTAATTGCTAAAGCAAAATCACTATCTGCTTAAGATAACCAATATATTTTAAAGCCACTTTAGTTACAAATTTAAGCAATGCATCAGGTTTAATATTTTTGCATGGTATATGGAAACAAACTTTCACTGGTAGTTCTGTTGGAGGTTCAGTTAGAATGCAGAGCATAACACTGTGACTCAGGTTTTAAGAGAGAAATCTATGAATTCAAGAATTACAATAGTTACCTAGCTTTCAAAGGTACTGATATAAATGTGTTGCACAAGATTCAGAACAATGAACCACAAAACCATGTGTCTCATTCACACAAGTGATTTAAAGTACATTTGAGAATTATAAAGCACAATGGTTCTTTATCAAGAGCTGTTGACTACTACAGAAAAAGCATTAACTAATTCTTGACAACCTTACAAGGGAGTTTGTAATTCCTCATAAAGCTGGAGAGATTTTTAACATCCTCTTTATTTCTGAATTGCAGCAGAGCTCACTTGTTCCATTTTGAAAATTCTACAAAGTAGTTTAGAGAAACCGAAGCACTGAGAGTACCTTCCTTTCCAACTCTATTGAAGCCACTAAGTCTCTTCTCAAATTGCAGTTCTAAAGCAGCCTTAAATCACTAAAAGCAAGCAACCGTTTTCTACTAAGCACATGAACCATAGTATTTTTAAAATATATTTATGCATATGTACAGGAACACGTAGATTGCCTTAGTCAAACAAGGCATTTAGTCTGCAATCTGATTTCTAGAAGCATGAAACTAAGCACAGAATTTCTAGGCTTACTAAGATGTGAAATGAGATTGCCCATACTGGCATTGCTTCTGATTTTTTATTTTTACCTTCTGACAAAACTTTTGGAAACTGGTATTCTGAGCTTTACCCCTATAAAAGGCAACTCACTAAGAAGTTTAAAGGAATTCAATAGTATTGCCTAGAAAGGAAAACTTAAAAGCTACATTTACCGTTATCAGAAGGAAAAGAATCTGAAATTTATGACAGGAGTACAACTTTACTTTGACTGCATGGAATTTATAACAGCAGAAAAATGCAAGGCATTTCATATAGAACACTAAAACTATACAAGAAATTTAAGCACAGACGTATCAATGCCAAGCTAGAACCTCATGCCTCAGGCATCAGCACATCCAAGTTTATTTTTACAAATCAAGTTGAACAGTGTATTATAAAGAAAATATTCACAATAAATAGAAATGACCAACTTTACAGCAGAGTCTTTGTAGGACTCATCAATGTCGTTATGTTCCACTTAGGACTAAACCAACAGCCATCAGAATCATTCAGCCGTACCTTTATTTGTGCCTATACTTGTAAATTCGTTACTCAAAGGCCACAAAAATTTCCTATATAGAAATTTTATACTACAAATATTGCTGATTAGTTGATTTGACAATTCTGTTGGCAGGCATTTACTTTAGTCAGCAGAGGTAGTTTTCTTTAAATATCAAGACTTATTTATAATCAGACGTTAGTTTTATGCAGTTGAGAATCAAAATGCTAATTTTTTCTGTGTTACACTCAAATATTCTCACTGGGCTGGATATGAAAACAACTATACAGTTTTAAGTGCAATACATCTTTAGATATTTATTACAAGTGTAAACTAAGAGAACTAAACCAGCAGATTTTTGCTTATTATAGATGTAAAATCTTCCAATATCTGAAAAACAGGGTTTCTACCCAGCCATGCCTTTCTGCATTTTAAAACCCCAGTTGGTTTCACAAATTTTAATAAATTCACATGGTGAATACAATAAAACTCCTAAGAGCATTCTCTTTTGATCTAGGTCTTCAGACACTGAATAAAACCAGCACATAGGAAACCATTTTAAGTGTCCTGACTTACTTGAACATTCATCAGAAATAGTACTTGCTACATAAAGCTTGCTGTCCTCTGTTAAGGATTAAACTTCAGATTTGCTATGTCAAGCAAGATCCACTTAAAACTATTTAAGTTGAACAATTTGAGCCTGGCAGATCTGAATGAAACTCATGAGAAGCCTGAGGGTAACTACCAGCTAGGTGGAAAGAAGCAACACCTCCATTTCCATAATACATGCCAAAGGCTATAGAAAAGCAGCAGAAGCAGCTTTCACACTGAAGCAGAGTGGAACAGATGTTAAAAGGTAAAAACAAAAGGTTTTAAAAGAATACTCAATATAGCATTTCTCTCCCATGTGGTATCATGATTGGTGCCACATTAGAATTATGTCAGTGTCAGCTAAGCTATACATTATTAAAAAATATTTGTTTTCTTTTTAGTAATTATTTATTTCAGGTTAAGTGACACTTCCACAAAACTATTCAAGAACTGCAAGTGTTAAAAACATTAAGTATGGCTCAGATTAATAAAGAAACACTGTGAAGGTTTACAAAAGCCAACACTTGAAAAAGCAATAACCAACACAACAGAGGTAAACAATAATGCAGAATTATAAGATTTTGCTCTAATGTTTTTCATAAGAAATCAAAGTAAGATTACTTTGCATTTTTAAATAAATGCCATTTCTGTATTCAACGATCTTCCAACAAATACAACATTTTAGTTGTCCTGAGCAGTTTCTTTCACACATAGAAAGCTGAAGTCCAAATCTCAGTTTGAAGATGACTGAAGCTACAGACCACTGAATCCACAGAGAGGCTACTGAAATCCCTTCTAATATGTGCTATTTTAAAAAAACCCCAAAACACAACACATTAGTCTCTCTAGCTTTTATAATACTGATACTTAATTGAAATTTAGTTCTAGAGGAAAGTACCAGAGTTAGGCTAAGCACTTTCATCCCTCTTGCAAATATGAAAACAATAAAAAAATAAGAAAAAAATATGGTGGGGCTTATAACTAATAAAACAAGGACCTACATTTCAGACCGAAGTGAGGAAGACACCTCTGTGGAAAATTGTTTTGTAAACTGAGCAGATAAAGATGCTCAGGTGCAGAAAACCTTGCACATAAACTACACCAAAACTTCAAAACCTAGTGCCATCATTCAAAAGATATGGTGCTAAACACCAATTGTTCACCATTAACTACTATAAGTTAGATTAAGTTGCAAGTCTGGACAACAGAAAACTCAATAGTTTCAGCAATTACGCAGCAGAGCCTGAAGTCTTCTGCTGTACAGACTGGTGTACTAGGAATTAGTGTATTAGAAATCTAGGGTGAAAGTTCAACATAAAGCTGAACAAATATTGAAGCTGCTAGTCAGTTCAGGCTTTTGGTTTTGTTTGTTTGCTTTTTTAAAGCCAAATCAAAATTTTATCTATATTATGTAGATCATGTGGACCACTTAGTGAAGAGGAAAGGAAGACAGAGAAAGAAACTGATGTCAGAAGTTTGTGAAGTAACTTTCATAGTTAAGTCTTCCAAAGTTGCAAAGAATCAAAGTCCATTAAGATACAACACAGTAAAAAAATATGGTCGATTTAGAACTGCTCCTGGTGACAGTCCCTAACTCAAAGCACGTAAGTTATCTTAAAAAGTGAAAAAAGCCTATTAAAATTATTTCCGTAAAGACAGACATCGGAAACTCATACGGCATGAGATCACCCCATTCCATCTTTAAGTCTTATGAGACTTCTATTATTCTTCACATCCTGCTTCCACCCTGAAAGTAAAGCACTAATCTTAAAGTGATCTTCAGGCAGTGGCTTCTGAAAAGCTAATAAAGACCCTAAACTCAAGTATATACACAAAAAGTAGTAACATTGAGTTTAATGATGAACCTGTGAATAACAGTTTTTGAAGACAGCTCAGGCATTCAGGGACATTATTACTTATTCCCAGCAACAGAGAGAAGTCTAACAAATTAATCTAATTTCAGAAATTATTACCTCCAAATGAATACAGATTCATGTCATATGATGAGTTATCACCTCTCAGTTTCAGAGAAGTGACAATTACTGTCTAAGTGACCTACAAATGACAATTTCAGTTCAAGAGGGTATAGCGCAAACAACATATTCTTGCCAGCGATGCCAGCTTGAAAGGCAGGAAATATAGTTAACACCACAACCACCACAGGAAGGTGGTAGGTGTTTTAGGCTCATCATAACATCAATCACAAAAGCCCAGTGGTTGCTGGCAAATGGATTTCCAGAAATTCATCAAAAAAATTAACAGCTAAGATTACAGCTTTAAGCAGTAATCCCTCACTAAGAATCCACAAAGCTCAGGCAAAGAGCACAAGGAACCAATACATAACAGTGATAGTACACATAGCAGCTACTGCTTGAGGTTTTATAACAAGCCAGATAGTACTTAAAGCCCATTTAAAAGCTGCAACTATCCTCAAGGTATTTTGATTATTCCAGTTGTAGCTGCTTTCTAATTAGGAGTATTTAATCTGCAAGCTTACTTCCTTCCTCTCTCCAAGCTCACTTCCTTCTTGAAAATACTTATGAGACTCAAAAACCCCCAAACACCTCTAAGAGAATCACCTGAAAAATCTTACATAAGATCATAGGCACAGAATATTCGGAAACTAATTTTAATATTTGAAATACCTACATATAAATATTATCTCTATCCCTTTCACCTAAAGGTAAGTCATTTTGTCATATTACTCACTTCTTTGTCCTTAGAAGGAGGCTTCTCCCTACCTCTAGGATTATAGTATAGCACTTACAAATAAAAAATCCAAAGGAGCACAGATTAAACTAACTGAAAGGCCTCGATAACAGCATCAAATATTTTATTGCAAGAATCAGGTTCTTTCTGGTACCTTCTTAAACTGCAGATCACTCTCTCTTTTGCAGGTAGCAAGCAGATTTAGGCTAAAACACAAATTTATACAAAATATTGATTTAGCACTCCATGTTCTCAGCTTGAAGCCAAACCTTCAAGATAGAAAACCAACAATGCTGGTTCTGTAATTTTGACAGTTCTTGCTAATATAACAATCACTAAAAAAAATGACCAAGAGGTTTATTCATTTTCATACCACTGTGCTAGTGCTAACCCTCCAGAGAAGGAGTATGGGAGACAGTGTTTCTCCATTTTGTGTACACACTTATGCATGTGTCTTTCCTATCTGCCACAAAAAAGTATACATAGGCTTTACTTGAAGAAATCACATTTCTAGATACATAACAAGATCAAAATATTTATTTTTAATGCTTATCTTCTAGAAAGTAGTCTCAAATTTTTAATCATACATGCAGATTAGATGCTTGTTAAGTCCAGTACTTGTTAAGTACCTTTTGCATACGATTATGATTATTCCTCTTAAAGTAGTGGTACTCAGGAAGAAAAGGATCAATTTAAGGTTTTGTAATGGAAAAGAGGGTGAAAGAAAAAAAAAGCAGCCCCTAGCTCCTGAAAGTTTCTGGATCCCTCTTTTCCACCCCCTTCTTAGAGACAGATTGCTAATGACTCGCACATAATTCTATTACCAGATTTCTTCCTCAGCAGTAAGAATCAGCCACCAGCTGGCAATCACCTCATCAGCCTAAAACAACGACGAAAACCGAGACTGGGATTTATTCTCCTCTGCACAGTCCACATACTTGGCAGACCGCTTTCCTTTGTGCCTCAGTTTCAGTATCTACAAGAGGAAAATCATGACACCTTTTTTCTTTACGAAGAGCGTTAGAAATTCAACGCAAAGATGACTGGGAACTTAGGAACACATCGAAAGTCGCAGACAACTTCAAAGACCAGACGTTTTCTACCTTTTGGTCTGCAGGCAACAAGAACAGACCACCTGTGGCGAAGGCAAAAAACCGTAACTCTTTCCCAAAGAAACCTGCCTGCCGAGAACACCATGAAGCGCATCAAAGTACTGGAAAAGCCCGGAAGACGTGAGTCCAGCGCCGATCACAGCACCTTTATTGATTCAGACAATCGGCATTAACAACCACCGCACTAGAGAAAACGCCCGGATAATCTTCGCCTCGTCCCCCGCGCCACGCCAGCGGATCCCCGAAGCCGCACGAAGACGGGCCCGCCGGCGGACGGGGCAGCCGCAGCTGCCGGTACTGCACAAACCGGCGAGCGGAGGGACTCGACAGCCCCTCAGGCCCCCGCGGCGAGGAGGCCGCAGGCGGCCCGGCAGCGGTCAAGGCCATAAGGCATTTTAAAGCCCCACGCCGGGCCAGCTCCCTCAGCAGCCGCCCGGGAGAGGCGAGACGCGGCCGCGGAGGGCGGGCGGCACCCGCGCCCCCTCACAGCCCGCTGGGCCGGGCCCGGCCTGGGGAAGGGCCGCTCACGGCCCAGGAATGACTGCAGCCTGACGCCACCGGTGGGAAGGCGAGGGATCGGCCCGGGAAGCCAGTGGCGCAGCCTCCCCCGTCTCCCAGCCAGCCCTGGCCGAGCGCCCACCCGCCCTCCCCGGCGTTCCCCGCCCGTGGCGCGGGGCCCGCCGAGCCCGCTCGACGGCCCGGAGGGGAAGCACGGGCCGGGGCGGCCGCAGCCGGCGGGAGCCCCTCAGGGCGCACGGGGGGGAGAGGACTGGGGGGGCGGGGGGGCAAAGGGAAGAGGAAGGGAGAGGGACGGAGGGCCGCCCCCGCGGGCTGCCCCGGCAGCTCTTACCTGCGGCGCCGCCGCCGCCTCACGCCGCCCGGCCGGCAGACCCTAGATAACGGCTCCGCCGCGCCATCGCGCGCCGCCCGCACGCGCAGCCCCGCACCCGCTCGCGCTGACCCCCGCGTCCCGCCGCTCTCCCTCCTCCCTCCACCCCGCGCCCTTCCCGCCCGGCGCGCGCCGCCATTGGCGCGCGGGGCGGCTGACGCCAGCGAAAGGGGGCGGGGCTTCCCGTAACGCGGCGGCGCGTGCCAGCAGCCCGCCGCGCGGGGCGGGGGGTGCGGGGGGTGCCCCGCCCGGCCCCGCAGCCCCTCGCTGCCCCTCGCTGCCCCGCCGCGGTGCCTCGGAGAAGCGCTGCCCGGAGGTTTTTTTCCTCCCCCCTCAAGGTGTGTAGGAGCAGGCGAGGGGGCTGCGGGGCTGCGCTTCCCGCAGCGGGGGGCGCGGGGCGGGAGCGCCGTCCTCCCGCCCCCCGCAGGGCTGCCAGGCGCCCGGGGCGGCCGCCGCCCGCCAGGCCTCTGGAAGCTTCTGGCAGGCTGGAGCGGGCCGGGCCTGCCGGCGCGGCGGGCCGAGCTCCCGGGCAGCCCCGGCGCTGAGCGGCCTTCCCAGCGTTTCGCAGGGCGCGGCGGGAAGCGCGGGCGGCCGGAGCGGGCTGCGGCCGAGGGCAGTGCGGGCGGCGGGCGGCTACCGGCGGCGGTCCGTAGGGCGCTGGGACATGGTCCTTAGCACCGATCGCTTGTGTGATCAGGGTCCGGGCAAAGCCCGGGCGTCCCTTGTTCTTACCCGTTCTGGATTCAGCTATGCTAAAAAGAGTACTTTTGTAAAACGGGGCACAGTCGTGTGCTCCGAGATGTCCGCGTTATTACGGATTAGCTTTTTCCCAGTTAAGGAGTGAGAAGGAACACGTTTCAGTGCCACACCCACGAGCACAGCACGCTCCGTGTCAAAGGAGGCTCTTTCTGCTCGGGAAAGTACCAGACATCGGTGATGCATGTCCAGGTTGCTTCCTGCCCTGTGCTTTAGGCTATAGCCCGTCTGCTTCTTAGATTATCTTTGGTCTTGAGTGGGATATGAGCTGCGTTATATTTTTAGTTACATCGTTAGAGGAACAGGCAGATTGGCTAGACAAATAGAGCATCTTGTCCCCGTATCGTGTTTCAAACGCTGGCAGGCATGAGCTGCTAATGAGAAAAAGATGAAGAACTTTGGAAAAAGATAGTGGGAGATAACCTATTTGTCACGTGTCTGGGTATGTTTGGTTTACTTTCTGACGTGGCTTAATATTCCCAGCAAAAACAGTGTTGATACTCAGAATGTTGTGTATTTTGTACGTAACAGAGTGAACCGGATGGGCACTTCAGAGGTGATTTATTTCCTCCACTTTCTCAGGAAAAAATCGGTTATATGTAAATTGTTTCTGATAGGTATTTATCTAACCTGCAGATTAAATTTATTACTTCATGTCCTTCTGTTCACAGCTGATGCTCTTTCTAGCAGTCTTAGATGCTCATAGTGCTGCTTTTTTCCCACACTGATGACTTTACACTTAATAGACCCAGCCCTGTCCACCTTTTCTTAAGAGTGTTTTTGATGGTTAAACCCTTCTTAATGTATCAGGACAACTGATACCTGGGGAATTAGTTTTAGCAGTTTTTTAATTATGAAGAAGAGTACTTCAGCATTACAATTTGTCACGGTTGGTGTGTTTGTGCTTATGTTGATGTAGGATTGTATTTTGAGAATAATTTGTGATTGGTAGATTTTTAGTCTGTACAGATATCTCCAGTACCTTAAAAAAAAAATACGTGTTTGGCAACAAAAGGTTAAGTGGAAGCAGACTGCAACTAGAGGGACTGCAAAAATAATGTGGGGGGTTTAAATCTTGTTTTAGCATATCTTCCATTGCTGTAAGATCATGAGAGTTCTGCTGCTCAACAGACATTCCAGGAGTAGACGGTCAACTCTCCTCCCTTCCCCCAGCCAGCAGAAAGCCTCTTGTGACATTCTCATTCCGAAATCCCATAGCCTGAAGCAATTCCTGGTTTATTGCCAGAACTTGCCGAACGGCACTCCCTACTTTAAAACCAATCCAGTCTCAGGCTTCACTTATATATGATATGTATTGTAATACTTCAAACAAGCAAGAGCTCTTGTATTTCACAGGCTATTTATAGACTCAATGTAAAACTGTTTCCACATAGCTGAAGCTGCACAGAGCAAAACAATTGGTTTGCAGTAGTACTTAATTTTTATGTATTGGGACAAAATACCATTAATACAAAGAACAATTCATTTGCTGTATTCAGTATTGCGTAAGCTCTTCTAAGATGATTTGCTCTCTCAGAGGTTTTTTTGTATGTTTGGCAAGTGATGATTGCATGCTTGCCTATATGCCTTATCTCCCCTTCAGAACCTTCTGCAAAGTCTAGCTGCATCGAAAGATATCTCAAAGGTATGAGGAGATAAACCTATGGACAGACTGAATTCCATTTACCTGTGGTATCAGGCAGCAGGCATAAGTCAGTCCTGTATTTTCCATCAGCTCTTAATTGCAATGGTGGGTAGTCACTGTCCTTGTGGATGACCTACAGACAGCTGTGGTAGCCCCTATTGATCACTTAGTTGATCTTGTTGATCTTGTTAGTCCAGTAATTCTCAGTCAGAGCTGCTGTTTGTATTGCCTTAAATTACTCAGAGGAAATTTGACATCCGTCTTGCAAATGGAAGTAAGTGGGAACTAAATGTGGTAAGAGTTATTTTTCTTAAATTCCATCTCCCATCTCCCCCCCCGTATTGTTCCTATTAATATTTTCCTTCTTTTGCAGGCAGGACTTAATGTTTTGGGCAATTTTGCTACATCACTTGGTGGATTGAGTTTCTGTTTTATGAAACCTAGGTTTTCAATCTGACAGGAGGTTTACTTATGTTGCAGTGATTTCTAGTTCTGTGTCAGCATCTTATCTAGTAATAAGTGCTTCATTTTGAGTCTTGTTCATGAATTTGAAACTGAACTGTGGTCACAAACACTGGGCCAAAACTTCTGCTCGCATAAACAACATGGTCCATGGGAACTGTAAATGCTTACATTCTGGCCTGGGGTCTTGTAGCCTGGAGTATAAAATAAATTGTCTGGACTTTGGCCTTTTAAAGTACATAGACTGTACTTTCAGCGGCACACAAAAAATCTTACTGTTCTTAAAACATCATTAGACATTTTTTGGGTGCAAGCTGGTAAAACCAAGTTAATAGCATTATGACTGGCATTTGATATCCCAAGTAAGGAGAGGAGTTAAGCCCTTCAAGCATGTTGTAAAGTGCCTTTTCTGCAGATGGATGATTTACTGAAAGACTTCAGGTTTATTTATTGCATTATATTCTTTCCTACTGATACACATTACACTGCTGTATACTGTACTGTATATGTGTATGCAGTATACTGGTAGGTAATATAAACACTAGTAATTTTAAGTTTCAAGTAGCCAGAGATATTAAAAATTCTGGCCACGTTTTAAAAAAATTCCTGCAAGCCAACATTTTTATCTTCACATTGTATTAAGCAATATATGAAATATGTCTGTTGAATTCACTAAATATGTGAGGACAAGAATAAAAGGAAGTAAATTGCCAGGAATTTGAAGGTCTTTGAGATTAATTATCTGTTCTTTTGTGTTCCAACACAGAGCTCAGGTCAGGGCTATACAGTGTGTTTCCAAGTTTACATAATCCACAGCTAGCATATAAGTAGGTACAGGGTGCCTTCACACCCTCTGTTTTTTCAGCCTCAGGAATAAGGGTTTAGCCTGGGAATATGGAGATGGGCAGTAACATTTCAAAAGCATTCTGTTTGGCAGAGGTTTCTGGGTAGCTGCTGTACTGTGGGAGCAGAGATGTTTTTTGAGATGCTGTTACAGATTGCCTTGGGACAAAACTTGTACCACTCTTCATGGATCATTGTAGCACTTTTGTAACAAGTTGTGACAAAGTCTACAGTCCATACAAAATCTATTTAATACTACAATAGATATGCCAGGGAGAGGAAAAGATCTTTATGGAGTGTATTGTTACCTTGGTATACGGACATGAAGCATTATTTTGTTGGAAATGGGTTTCTGTCAGAACAGGGATTTTGGGAAAGATTTTATAAGTCATGAAGAAGCTGAACAAGACCCTTTAATGGCAGTGTTCTGACCCATGACAAGTGAAAGATATTTTCTGTGAGGTGGCTGAATCACTGTATGGAAGTATTCATCTGGGAGGTTTGGTGACACATCCAGACCTCTTGCCGAAGTGATGATGTTATCTCAATTTGTATCACTGTCCTGTACTTGAACTTAGGAATATGGGTGTTCAGCGCCCTTACACTCAAGAAGGATCTCCACCTTCTGACATTCTATAACAGTGAGAATAATCACTTTTTTTTTTTTTTTCCGTAGGATTAGAGGGGACTAGTCCTTTGGCCTGGGTGGCCAGAGCAGACTTCTGTGTTGAAGCCATAGTCTTGTAGGTCATGAAGTTATGGTAAAGTCTCCTGCAGAAGAAGGGAGGAGGCAGGATGGGAAGCAGCTGCAAGGAAAAAATGGATGATGTAACTGTTGGAAATGATTTAGTGGGGGCTACAGCATTTACCATCTTTATAATTTACCACACACAAGCTGCTCAGTGGCAGCAAAAAGCAGGGTTAGTATTCATTACTTCCTTTTGAGGGAGATTGGATTATATTGCTTTTTCCCTGGAGTAAGAAGGTGTTTGTGGTCTTTGTTACAAAGGGGTAAAATTTCACCGAGCCAAGCAGCCACTGTTGCAACCAAACAAATATGTACAACCTAGGACAGAGTTAGTCCACTTGATGGCACTTGTTGCACCAAGCAGTGAATGATGCATATGGCAACAGGGCTATCCTCATTCTTTAGCATTGCTGTCCGCAGTAGATTGCTAAAATCTGAGTCTCAGGACAAGGTCTTGGAAAATTCAGTCAGTGTCTGTAGAGCTGTAACTGTGCTTCAGCAGCTCAAGTAAATCTTGTAATCATTGGAAGCAGTTTAGAAATGGGGATAGTTGACTCTTCTACATGTGATGAACTTGACAGGGAAGCTTTCATTGTTGAAGACAACATGACCCAATTATTTTGTTGTGATTCTCAGGAAGGGGAGCAGCACCATGATACTGTAGGAGGGTGTGTGGAATAGAAGGAAGACTGGCTCAATTATATCTATATAACACAGATTGGCTGTGAATATACATTCTATAATAAAGGAGATTGAACCATGGCCTCGAGTTTTCAGAATACATTTTTCTCTTGCCAATTTCACTTCTGTCAGCTCATATTCAGGCTCAGTTCAGCTGTTCTTCACACATGGCCTCAATTTGTCCAAATGCTAGATTACCTTGGCAATGAAGAGCTGACTTAGACTTTCTGGCATATTTGTTATTGGCCATACTGCTCATAAAAGTCTTTGTGGCCAGGTAGGAAAGACAATCCCACTCTTTCTGAGGCTTCCCTCTTCTCCTTTTCAGCCGTCTTGTGCCACTCCTACTTAGGTCTTCTGGACCACTGTCTTAAGAGTTCTGCTTTAAGCATTTGTCCAACAACACATCTACTATTTGGTCTGTGTATGCAGACTCACCCCAAAGGCACTTTAGCTCTAGTAGCTAGCCAAAGTATAGTAAACTCATGAGCAGCTCACACACACGGCATCAGTGGCTGCTGCCTGTCCTAATGCCTTCAGCTCATCTTAGCTACCAGTCTGAATCAGCATTTCCTTGCAGTGAACTGCAACTTCACTGTATTACTCATTCTAACATAAGCATTTTCTACATTTGATTGTCGTAGTTTTCAGTATTTTTAGTTTATTTTCATTTATATTTTGTATTTGCTTTCTTTGGTTTAGAAGACACTTTGTTTTTTTTGTCTCAGCTTTGGCCTTGCTCCTCCAGTGAAAGTCAGACCCCTTTTTTTCTGATTGTCTAGCCCACTATGTTGTGGGGAAAAAAAAGCCACCACCTAGCAACATGTTCTGTCAGTCAAAGGTTCCAGCCTAGGTCTAAAATAATGTGAGCTGTACAATATCCTCTTCAGAAAAACAGGCAGATTGCTCGGTTCTGCTGCTCTCTGTCGGATGTGCCATTATTTTTCAGTGGGCTATAACCATTCTTCTTTTATTCCACACGCCCTGCTGCTGCTCTGTGGTGTGGCAGTTCCTCTTCCTGAGAATCAAAACAAAAGAACTGTGTCACCTCTTCTTCAGCAAATGGATCTCATGTTTTTGGTCCTCAACTACAGCATGTAGCAGGGACAGAACAGGGGTTGTCTGTCTCCAAGCTCTACACTGTGGTTACTCCATCACGATGGAGTTCTCCACACTAAGGCTAATACTCGTTTGTGTGAGGGTTGGTCTTCAGTAGTGGAAGGACTGTAAAGATGAAGAGGTATCACTGGCCTTTTCATCCTTTCTCTAACTGCAAGTTGTATTTCTTAATGTATATAGGGAGAACAGGATCACAGGACAATACAAAAAAAAAAAAAAAAAGCTATAACTTCAGCAGTGAGGTACCAGCCAGCACATTCCCGGGCAGAGAAAAGCTGTAATAACAAACAACTTTGTGCTTTAAGTTGGTGTGTTTCATAACTGCTAGCCATGCCAATACTGGAAAGTGCCTACCAGGATGGCTCTGGTATACAAACGTGTATGCAGTAGAAAATAGTTCATCTTAATATTCTTTAACAACCATACATTTGTGTCCTGTGAATGTACACATTGGGGTGACACCCAGCTTCTGAAGATCTGTTCTGTTGTAGCATGATGTGTATGAATTAAGCTGTTGTTACGGTTGGAAACAGTGGCTTTCTGATACTACAGGTTGTGACATCTTGGTATAGAATGGTGGAGATTTACTGAAGAAACATTGTGTGTGGAGCTTACAGAGGGGAAATCTGCTACAGGCAAATCCTCCCTTGTATTTTTCCATGCTATACCTACTGTTAGTCAGACATTAATACAGCGAGATACCACTTGACTTCCAGGAGGAGAGCCATCAGCAATGATATATAGTTAATTGCCTTAAATTGACACATTTTTAAAAAGGGATCTTGATGTCTTTATGCTTGCAGTTTTGTGCTTGAGCTGTTATGAAGCACAAAAGGCTGGAGATTGGTGCTACAAGTGAAGGCTGTGGGACTCAAGAGGAGGTAAATGAGTAAAACTAAAGCTAAGTTCTGCATTAGAGAATCCCTCTGTCACTGCTGTCTTACGGTTAAATTGACTGATGCTAATTCAGAACAGTTAAGGCTGTGCATAGAAAAGTATATTAAATTCTGAGTGTTTTACTGATAATGCCACCAAGAGACTGAATTCATGAGAAAGAGTACATACGATGAAGGAATGAAGACTTGAGAATAGGAACAATTGAAAAAACAGTAACAAAATTCAGCATGCCAGGTATATTTGTGAGTGAATGTTCAGTTAAGAGATATGAAAAGGAGCATAGGAATTTGTACATTAAATTGTGGCCCAAAAGGGTTGTATGTAGCATGAAGTAATCAACAGAATGAAAAAGGAAAAAGGAGAATATAGGCTTTTTGTGGTAATTTCCCATTGCTAACACATACTAGACTGTAATATAGCTTCCATCAGCTACAGGCCATAAATAATTAATAATCTGGAGTGAACAATGTATTTAAGTATCTAAGAAACTTTTGCATTCACTGGAAAATAAAAAGGAACAATATGATTTGTATTAGCCAATTCATACTGCAACTTTGTGTGGTACAAAGATACAGATAAAGAGCTTTGCCCACGTATGCCTCACTACCTTTGAGGATCTGCTTTGCATTTTACATTTTTTGTCTTGCTGATGTATATTCTCTTCTGCTTCCTCTACAATTTATTAAGAGTTCTTCTTTATTTTTTTATCTCTTTGTGCTCTTTTTCTTCTCTTCTATTGCCGACCTTACTTTCGTATCTCTTCCACTTTCCTCTGCTCCCTTTAGTGTTACCTTACATGTAACTGTTACCTTTACAACTTGTCCAGAATTAATCCATTAGAATAATTCCTTTTAATGGTGATTTCAGGGAGAAGGCTAATTGGGTAAGAGTATTTGTGTGCCATATTTATACTGTAACTCAGCTAGATAACAAGCCAAATTCTGCCAAAAATCTGAAATAACATTCTCTCACCACCTGCAGTAATGAGTGCTTTACAGTCAGATTTTATTAAACAAAAATGACAGTGGTCATGCATAAGGCATAGCAAAATGAAGCACAGTTTCTCAGTACTGAAACTCCTGTAGAAACTTACTTTAAGAGATAAATCGGAGAGATATGAATCATAGCTTGAAAGCATCTCCTACATTGACCTGTGAAGCATTCTTTCTAGAGCCAAGGCCCCAGTTCAGAAATTATCATTATTGTTTGAAACTCTGGTATCAATATTTGTGATCAATCTTTAACTTCCAAGAACAAAATTCTGTACTTTTTATGATTTCTTTTTGGTTTTATTGCAGCACTCAGATTGCCCAGGCTGGACTAGGAGTTCATTGTCTTGCTGGTGTATAAAGATGTGGAAGAATGCAGACCTTCTCCCCGAATCAGAGATCCTAAAAGGTTAAAGAAAAAGGCAGCCATGTATTAGTGGCAGGAGATGTAACATTTTTATTGTAATCATAGACTAATGCTCCCTCATTCTTTACATTATCATTGTATACTCCTTTCTTTGTCACTTTCTCTCCACTTTTCTTTTGCTCTTTCTGTCTTCTGTTATTTGTTGGCACTTGTCATTCTGCCAGTAAAGGTTAACTTCAGTATATTGTTTCTATAGTAAGTTATGCAGTAGGAGAATCTTCTTGGAGATTTATATGTACTCAAGATCAGGTTCAAGTCATGTCCATATCAATATATCCTGAACCGCATAGGCTGCTCCTCTTCATATTTCAGTGCCTTTTCTGAATAGATTCTTTATGCTCCAAAGTTACCACTCATAAAGTATTACTTGAATTTTATTATATGACTATTTGCGATAATAGAAGTTTAAAGAATAATTCATTCACCAATGATAGTTTGTTAAACAAGAAGCATTAACATTTGCACTATCCTGATATTTTATGTGTAGACCTTAGCAATGTGAATAAAAATGCTTATAGTTCATGATGTCACTCATGAATTGCCTGATAAGCTTTAATCAAAAGAACCCATTAACAAATTAATTTTACTTCACTGGATTAGTTTAACATTTCTCAGATTACATTGACATTTTCCTTCTAGTTTCCTGTTGGCAGGTTCATACTGTATATTACATGCATGTCAACATGTAACAGCTGTAGCATATGCAGGTTCTTTTAAATTAAATGTTTGAAAAACATTAGTGTGAAGGTGGGTAATCTCATTTCTGGTTGTGTTGAATGCACAGTTCTCCCACGAGATGAAGGTGGACAATATGAGCTTTGAGAGGAGTGCTAGATGACAGTGCCTCAGAGCTTTCATTCTAAATTTTTTCCTAAATGATTTTACAATTTTATGGTAATCACTAGCTTATCACTGGAGATCAAACTATTAGTCCATGTACTGTCCAATGCATACTATTTATAGGGTTACTGGAATATATTAAATGTCATTTTTTGTCGTAATGTTACATTTATGCATATCTTACTACAAGTTTAACTGTGCATCAGTGAAAATATGCATACTTTATAGAGACTCAGCTGGCCATTAATGCCTGGAAATATAGCAATATATACACAATAAATACCCATCTACTTAGGAGCGGATACATGTTTAGTGTAAAAATGTATTCCATACCTCATTTTGAAAAAAGCTGGCCTATAGGCCCTGTCTGTGTCACTCCCAACGCTGGATAAACTACTCAAATGTTGTGCAAGTTACAGTCTAATGTTGGTCTAATGTTGCTTTGCAGGTTATTTGTAGCTCAAGGTTTCTCAGAACATTGTGTGTTCTCAGGAATGACCTGGTAGTTGCTGTCTCTGATATCCTGCAGAGTTTTTAGGTGTCAGGCTCTCACTTTCCTGCCTTGTCTTTCTTTAGAGCTTTTTTTTTTTTTCTTCCTTCTTTGCTACATTAAATTTCCATCTCCTGACTTTTGTATCTGGCTTTATTTAGCATTGTCCAGGGCAAGTCTCAGTGTCAGGAAGCAAAGGATACAGATAGGGAAGAAAAGGAAGGTGTGATTAAAAAGCTACTGCCCTCAGGGCCTGAGTTAGAATTTGGTGGTGACCAGAGGCTACTGTCTCACTTACAGATGAGGTATTGACTATGGTGATGGGATCTTGCCCCTTGGGAAGCAGCAGTTCCTGGCTCCTGCTGGGTCCTTCCAGAAAGTTCAACCACTGACTTAGAAAAATACAATCCAACATATAATCCATGACAAATTGCTGACCCTTGTACCTAAGGGGTAAGAGGAAACTATTCTCAGTGTTCACACAGTTCTTTTCTTTATAAGCAGTAATTTGTCCACAGCTTAAAAAAAAAAAAAAAAGCCCCCCCCAAAAAAAACAGGGTTGGAGACAGAAAGTTCAGTCTCATTTCTGTGTGTAATAAGTCCCTTTTACAGAGGATTGAATTCAGCCATGTCTGGGCTGAATGTAACAATTGCTTAATAATGTGAAGCCTTCAGTTACATCCAGCTGATTCTGTAGGGAGATTTTGCATGCAGGAAGAAGTTAATTATCCAAAGCTGGATCCAGATCGACATTAGGCTTACTGGCTCACACACTGTAAGCTTGATAGCTGTAAAGTGGTAATTGGCATACTTTTTTTTTTTTTCTTTTAATCTCTTTTGTGAGTATGTACTATGCTGTAAGAAAGCACTTTTCCAGCCAGCTGAAGAAAGAACTTTTTGCCTGCTCTTTAATCAATTATGCATTTCTTGAGAAAAGGAATGTAGCCTAAAATAATACCCTAACAGTTAATGTGAAAAAAAATAATCAAAAAATCTAAGTAGAAGCTTTTTAGGTTTTCAGATCATGACTTAGGAGTTTTGAGTGCTTTTTCATATAATGGATGCTGGCTCTTAGGAGGAAAAATTCTATTGGTAATAAGTTATATTTTTTTCTCAAAACTAGTCAGTCAATGTGACCGGTATGTTTTAAGTCTTCTTACTGTGGTAACATAAAGTCATCATGATGGTATGAATATTTTGAAGAATCATAGCTAGATTTTCAACATATTAAGGCCTAGTGATTTAGTTCCTGAACTGTGAAGTGAAACACTGCTAAAATTCTAGACCAGCAATGCTAATGAGTATTTTATTTTTGACTCTGTAGGATAAGGATGCTCTCCGAGGAATTAAATCTCCAGCTACTATAAGAAAGTTAAATGTAAATATGAATGTATAGTCATTCTGATTCCATTTAAATCAAGGAGGAGAAGGATCTGGTAGTCCTGGTAGATAGTAAATTATCCATGAGCCAGCCATGTGCCCTTGTCGCCAAGAGGGCCAATGGAATCCTGGGGTGCCTAAGGATGAGTGTGGCCAGTAGGTCAAGGGACATCGTTCTCCCACTCTGCTCTGCCCTGATGAGGCTACATCTGGAATACTGCATCCAGTTCTGGACTCCCCAGTTCAAGAGAGACAGGGAACTACTGGAGAGAGTCCAGCGGAGGGGAACAAAGGTGACTGGGGGATTGGAGCATCTCACGCATGACGACACCTAATTAATGCCTGTAAGTATCTAAAGGGTGGGTGCAAGGAGGATGGAGCCAGACTCTTTTCAGTAGTTCTCATTGACAGAATGAGGGGCAATGGGCACAAGCTGGAACACAGGAAGTTCCATTTAAATATGCAGAAAAACTTCATGGTGACAGTGACAGAGCATTGGAACAGGATGCCCAGGGGGGTTGTGGAGTCCCCTTCTCTGGAGCTATTCAAAACTCACCTGGATGCAACCCTGAGTGATGTGCTCTGGGCAATCCTGCTTTAGTGGGGGAGTTGGACTAGATGATCTTTAGAGGTCCCTTCCAACTCTGACAATTCTGTGATTCTGTGAATAGGAATTTGCTATTGAGTTGAATAAGAGTTGGACTGAACTCCCATTGTCAAAGTCTACAGGGTTCTGCTGACATCTTCTAACCTCTTTTGTTTATATGGAACCTAAGTGATCAGTACTATGACTTTATAGTAATCTAGAGGAAAATACTCAAGACTGCAAATTGTTATAAGAATTATCTTATTTCAACTTTAACTTACAGCTTGGATTAATCAATCAGCTAAAAGATTTTAGAGCTTATTGTCCATACTTAAAGTGAAGTTGGTATCCCCTTCCAAAGTAACTTCAGGGAGGATGAAACTCAGACTCATGAAAGGGTGGAAATAAACCTGTCACTGTGCTCTTAAGACAGGTTGCTGCTCATAAATTAATGAGAAGAAAATACTTCTTGCAATTGTAACAGGCAAGACATTTTTAATTACCTACAGACATATGGGATCATAATAAAAGTACCTTGAACAATTTAAGAAAATTTATAAAATACTGCTACACAATTATGTTATTCAAAGATCCGGTAGTATCCTTTTTACGTCCATTTGATTTTACGTTGGAAAGGACCTTAAAGATCATCTAGTTACACCCCCTCTGCCATGGGCCGGGACACCTCCCACTAGACCAGGTTGCTCAAAACCCCATCCAACCTGGCCTTGAACACTTCCAGGAATGGGGCAGCCACTCCATATTAAGGTTAACTGAGGAGAAAAAATGTTCTAGAATATATTAAGCCTATCTGGTCAGAGAAATCCCTACTACAGCAGCAACCTTCTTATATAAGACTTTATACTGTTAATGCGGTGTAGGTGTGCTAAAGGAGGTTGATCTATATGTGCTTATTTTGTAGAACTAATGTTTTGCAGATGAGTCTAAAATGAAGAAAAAAAATTACATCCTTCTGGCAGACAGAATTAATTTTCTGCAAGAGAATTTAATCTGTTGTATGCTCAAAAAATATAATGCCCAAAGAATGTTTTGTGAAAGTTGCCTGTGTACCAATGGAGACTGAACAAGTTTCCTTGGAAAAGCTTAATGTAGAAAAGAAGAAGTAGAGGGAGATTATGATCTCACTGAAGTTGTTTTGTTTTTTTCCCTGTTGTCTTTTACAATGTCAATTTTGATCTTTGGTTTTTAAAAGACAGGCTACGCAGGTGAGTAAGCGAGATCTAACAAAATATGTAAAGAAAACTCAGAGTAATGGGGGTCTTCTACACTTTGAGCCATTAACAGTACATTTTTTCTATAGTGTGTCTCTTTTCAGTGACTGCTGATTTTTGGAATATTGATGATAGTGTTGGTGTAAATTCCTTTCTGAAATGAAGCTCCGATATAATGGTGAAGTTAAATGGAAAAGCAGAAAAACAAGGACAGGATGCTTACTGCTTGACTGACTGAAATATACACAGCTTGAAAGGAAAGGAAACACAGCAAATCCACTTCCTCTTTGAGTCAAACCCTATTGCTAAATATAGAACTAGGGATAATAACAGCACAGTAAGTTGTCTGAAAAGGGTCAAAAATTGTCAAGGTGAAAAGGAGGAAGAGGCAAGTATCAAGATTATTGAAGAGACAGGACATGGTTTCTCTGTCAGACATATTTTGAGTAGTGTATAAATTTTAGCTTCTGCAAGAAAAAATATATTTTATTATTTACCTTACACAAAGAATGTTAAAAATTGCTTAAAATAAGTTACTTTAAGCAATAAATTGCTTTATAAACCCATAAAATTTTAATATTTCAGTGTTCTCTATTTCTCACACTAAAACCTCTGGGGCTTCTGCCAGTTTTTTATTGCATTTGTAAAATGGGCATACAACTCACTCTCCTGTGAAAAACAAACCTATTTCTATAATTGTTATGCTGTATTTCCTCGGTTACTTCTTTGAATTCTTGCCAAAGGTAGTACTTGCCTAAAGCATCTAAAGAACTGAGGTGACTATAGTAGGTGCAGCAAAAGTTGTGTTGCCTGGTGGTGGTCTGGTAGATGCTTCCTAGCCCAGCGTCTAGTAACACAAGAGTAAGATTTGCTAGTTGTATCCTCTCAGTGTAATGTAGGTTGTGGGATACTAGTACTAGAGTCAAACCCTGCGCTATTGCCCTCAGATACAAGTTTGTTAAGACTTTTCCTAGCAGCCTATATTTCCTAGGAAAGAATTGATATTTAAGTGAGATCTGTCATGCATTTAAATTAAGGGTTTGAATTTGCAAGCTAGACTTTACATTTAGTTGACTCCTGACCTTCTCAGAATCTGTCAAATTTTCAGGTTTTTGGGACATCTGTTATTTTGCTAAGCCAAATCATCAAGCAAAGCTCTTTGTTTTCTCCAGTAACCATGATTAACCGTCTGGCAGCTATCTGTAGATTTAGTTTCCCAAACCATAATTTCTTTGCAGTGCTAAGCCTAGGAAGACGACTGGGGGCCTCCATTGGCATCTGCTTTTTTGTTATTTTAAAAAATTACTTCCAGTATTTCTGCCCAGTACTTAGCATCCTTATTTACTTTAGAGTATTTCCAGGAGATGGGGAGGAGTGTTCTATTTTCCTCAGATTCAGCACATTTCCAAAGAATGCTGATTTCTTTTTTGGGGTTATAACAGAACAAGATACCACTGGAATAATATGTTTCATAAGGGGTTTCTTTGATGTTCGCACGTCTTGGTGACTTCAGAGATCTCTTCGATGTCACTGTCCATCATCTTACCTCATGTTGCTTCAACTATGCCATAAAAGCACAAATGTATTCTGGAAAGTCTGTCTGCTCTGAAGAAGCAGTCAAAGTCTTCTTTACTGCCTCTTACAGTTCTGTATTCATGAAAACCATGCTAACCCTGTCTGGTACTTAAAATTCAGAAAACAAACAACTGCTCCAACTTACAGGAAGAGTAAAATAGTGCTCAATTCCAAGACAGTAAATGCTAAAAAAGCAAAACAAACCAATGTTATCTGTAGTTTTTCTCCTGCTTTGGAAGAGTGCCAAATTTGCATGCTATGGGGGCTTCTAGAAGCTTTAAATTACAGACACTAAGTATGTTTTTGGTATCGCTTTTGTCACTGGCCTGGCTTTCACACCCTCTGCTACAACATATACAGGGTTTACATTCTAAGTAGATGAATCAATGCTATGCAAGGCTGGAAAGTGCAAACTTACTATGCACTTAGTAGTGTTGTGAAACCAGTGAAGCTGTGTCAGTTTTGTTGACAACGAAGTGGTTTACTGTTAAGTGTGATGAGGATGGTGCTGTACTTCACCTTTGTAATGTAATGTCAGAAATATGAAAACCTACTGCTTTTCACTATACATTTTTTGCCATATATATTTTAAGGAGTGTTCCCAGCAGACAGATCACTGTGTTTTCAGTGAAACAGTTCGGTACCAAGCCTGGAAAGTACAGATAAGAAATAAAATAGCTATATTAATCTTAACTTTATGGTTAAATAATTATTGGTAGCAGCAAGTCTGCCTTCCCAGTTTTTTTCATCAGCTGATTAATCCAGATCAGGTCTTGCATCAGTTCTGAATAGAGTGAAGTCAGTGTAGTTAAGAAAGCTGCCATAGGGGTTTCTTAACCTTTTCCATCTATGGTAAGAGAGGCTGTGGGTAACAGCTATATGGTAAGCCCCCCTGTATGTGTGCAGAGAATTATTATGCAGGACGCAGAACAGGCTCAAGTAACATTAGTGTGGAAAGTCCAGGAACAGACCATGGGAATAGGTCATGGTCTAATCTTTCCAGGCTGCAACACAGGCAGAAGCTGTTTCAGAGTGTGTTCTGGAAGAGTGTGTGTGGAAGGTTGTGTAGTTCTCAGGGAGCTCTTGATTTGGCAGGTGAATTCCCCCTTCACAAACATACTCATAACTTCTAGCTCCTGGCATCTTGCCTGTTCTTCTGGTTTGAAAAGGGAGGAGTGAATTTCCATGTATAAAAGTACCTCTGTCTACCTCAAATAGCTGTTGAACAGCTGCTACACTTTCTAGCTGGCCTTCAGCTTCAAGCTGTGACAGAGAAACTTTTTCTACAAGCACTAATATATATATTTGTGATATTTATCTTTTTTTTAATATCAACACTTGAACAACATTGGAAATATTGTTCAGATAAAAATTGGAGTTTGTCCTAAGGAAGATGAGAAATACTTGGGGAAAAAGATACTTGTCTTTCTATTTTCAGTTTCTACATTAAATCATTCAAAGCTTTAGGGTGCTGATTATGATATTTCCTCTTTTCTTCTTGTCATACTCTTCTCTAATACAAACACTCATGTAAATACTGTTGCAAATGGGTTTGTCACGTATTTCATTTTTCTTTTGACTTCAGAAGTGTGAGTCTGAAAAAGGAGTTTTAAAATTCTAAAAATCTCAAGTATTTATATATAAAAATGTTTTAAATGCTTTAGGATACTAACAAAGCATCAAGAATTTATATTAAATATATCTTGAGGCTCTTGTGACATGAGACAAAAAGAGTTCTGAAAGCTCTGCTGCCTTTATCTGCTGTTATGTTTTGCGGTCCAGCATTATCCCAGAGCTCTACAAACTGTATTTTAAAATTGACTGGAACATTTGAAGCTAAATCACTTATTTAATTCTGACTGGCCCAATGTGCTCTACAGTGATTTCACACTAGCATGTGCAAGAATCCAAGAAGCCGCATTTTTCCACTGGCCTGTTGTATCTGTCCTACACCAAATGAAATCTTCCATTTTAGAGAGAATACATTTAAATCTCCAGCTTCTAAAAGTAGTCATGGCAATGAGGTAAGGGGTTATGAGATGCTCTGCAGGAGGATTAAAGGAGCACCCTGTGTAAAAGATCCTTCACAAGAGTGAGGCTATGTAACTACTGAAAGAACATAGATTTCTTAGTTTATAGATGTTGCTGACATATTTGGAGGAGCATGGACTGTTATTAATTTAAAAAATAGATAAAGCCTAAGAAGTTGTGCATATGTGAATATTATTTTTATCTACTGTTAAATTGAAGCCTTCTCCAAGGGTGAAGCACAGTGACTGTTAAAAGGGGCTTACCAGCACTATAGGGTTGCATGTATCTGTGTTAATAGATCCATCATTTCACAGATGTAATTTCACAAGACAAAGTTGAAGTTGTATGCACAGTACATAACTAGGAAGGGCAGGCAGTGCACATGCAGTGTCTGTAAAACTGATGTAATCCCACATGTAGATAACATGAGAATATGCTTGTGAACGTAAGCTTATGAGAATCAAATAGCAAGGATGTTCATCTTACTTGGAAGACCCTGTAGTGTTGCAATACCAATATGAAGGGTTTCAGTCTATTTGAGAATTAAAAGGCCCCAAGACAGTGGTGCTACAGGGAAAACAGCCACCAGAGGTGTAAGAAAGAGAAAGCAGACCTTTCACACCTGAATGGTTTCATCAAAGTGTCATTTGAAGCACCATTAATTTCATTCCTGAATGTTGTTTCACAGAGTTCACATAAAGAAAACACAATGGGGAATGAAGTTAATTACTTTTATGATTTTCTTACTATGGTTCTATGGAGAAACGGGTGAATTTTACAACATATTATCATCAAATGTTCTGATTAACGGATATCAGAAATGGATAGCTTAGCTTTCCTTTCTCTGTAGATCATATCTTTTACTGCTGGAGGATCTGAACCAAGGAGATAAAAGGAAAACCACTCCCTGCCACTCTGCAAGCTTAATTTCCTGCTGAGCCATTTTGGTAACCAAACAAAGTGACTGATACAAAGGGGTAATGACTTGAGAATACCACCATTTTCAGTCACGAAAAGTGAACAGGCATAAAATTTTCTACTTCAGAAAGCTGCTAACAATACATATGGCTGAATCAAGAAACCAGCTCAGCCATCTTGCTGTATCACCTCGACCAAATTGTTTCATTTCACCGCTGCAGTTACTCTTTCTACTACCTTATATGTAGCCTCCTTGTTTCAGGTCTGAATTTTGGGATTACAAGGTCTATCTCTTGTAAACTCTTGCACAGTAAGAAGCACATTGAGATTTAAATCTTCACTGAAATGTCCAGGTGCTACTGTGATAGAAGTAAATAGAACAGTTCAATAAGTAGCCACATCTTAGGTGGAACAGATGGACTTCAGTGCAATTAAGAGTCTAATGCAACAAGAATGAATAGCAAAAGATTTGTCTGCAGCTTGGGAGAGGACAGTTGCAGTCTGAGGCAATGCTGGCTTCTGCCACAAGCTGTATTTCCAGTTATGCTGACTGCAAAGTGAAAGAATATTTTGCATAATAGAATTTGCATATTTTTTTTGCTGTTTAAGCCAACCACACAAATCACACCCAAAATGGTTTCTCGTTTCTAAACCCCAGTACAGTTTACTGCCATGTGCCTCGCTGCTCAACGTCATTCCACTCTCTCATAAATGTATTTATTGTCTACTTTCTTAAACTCTTGTCAGAGACTACTAAGAGTACTGACCAGTAAGATCTTAATTTCAATTAGGTGAGTATTCCCAGAAAGTCAAAACTGCTACTACAGACCTGGCACTATATAGCACAGCTGTACAATGCTAAACGGTTTGCATGCTTACAGAACACATTCCTGAGGTGTTTCCTGAGCCAGCTATGTTTGCAGTGGCCAGTAAGGATGGATAGCGTGAAAATCTAAGTTCACAACAGAGGGTGGCCAGTAATCCACCAAAAAATGGAGAGTCACTGTTGGGATGACAGTGGGAAGAAAAGGAATAAGCTTCTCTGGCTCTGCCTGGAAAGCAGGTTCCCAGTTTTGAATGCAGAAACTGCAACTTTATACTGTTGTTTCTTTATATGTAGAGAACATAACCCTGCAGATATAATTGAAAAATAATCAGATCAAGTCCAAGACCATGCTGCTGCCTCTCATGAATGTCTTATCTTGATATGTTTGCTATTCACTTAGGATCTAGTGACAACAGCTGCTTTCAGAACTACTGTGAATATCTCCTTGGAGCTTTTGATTTAGCTCAGATCACATTGTGAGCTTCACCTTGGAAACATGGCATCATGTGGTTGTTCCTCAGTGCCTTCCTTCCCCCTTGTCACCAGCTTTCCAGAGTGCCTTTGTGTGAGCACACAGGACTCAGAGATCAACACTCTTGTCATCTTTCATACATTTTGTTGCTATGCTACTCTGTGGTGCCAAACTAGGCACTACCATTTCCTCTTTGCAGAAGTCTGGGGTGGCAAGTGTAAGCCTCAGCAAATTCTGACTAAAAATAATGTACCTTACTAATCTATTGAGAATGTCACTGAAATCAGTGAAGATGACATACCATTTTAATAAAGAAAGCAATTTTTGTTGTTGTTTTGTGTTTTTTTTTTTCAGAGTACACAGCAGAAACAAAATCTTGATCTGAGGTAGCTGGTTTTGTTTTCCTAGACTTTCATAATTCAGCTCACACTTCTTTACCCTTAACAAAACAAAAAACACCTAACACACCACACCACCAACTATTCTTATTCAGTGTTTTCTTATTCTCCGTACACACTCTACACACTCTGGGAGACCTGCCCAGGAACATTGGGTAATCAGTTGAAAAATGACAGACTGACAGTTTCAGAAAAAAAAACCCCAAACACCTGAACAAATACATCTAATTACACTGAGGTGGTTCACCACACCCTGATGTACTGGAACTAATTACAGCCATTTGGTGTTGTGACATGGCTGTTTGAGAGTTCATATAATGTGTATTATCTCTTGCAATAATGCATCATATTACTGAGTGTTCATGGCACTAAGGAGTTAATACAGTTCATCCTACCATGTGGATAACATTTCAACATCTGGAGGGTCAGTGCTCACTGCTGTCAGAGAATCCCACTTAAACAGAAGAAAGGAATACTCCCTAGCAGAATTCAGATTCTTGAAAAAATCCAGATGGCTGCCAAATAAAAATGTCACTAGAATGTTTTTCTCTCTAAAAATTCTCTCTTGAACTGAGGTATTTCTGTTGTGAAAATGTATTTGAAAATAGATTGAGAGTTGGTTTCTTAGATTTAGGATTGAGATTGTTGGTAGATATGCTTGAAAGGAAGTAGTTCACACCTGTGGCAGCACTTCTTGGAAGGTCTCTATTTAGAGAACATTTTGACACAGATCTCTGACACCTCTCAGCTTCAGGTGGCTGAGAAATATTTTTCTTGAAGAATGCTTTGGAATTGACAAACTTGATTGTCAATTTAATACTGTTTATGTAGTTAAATAATACAATGTGGTTATGCATAGCAAGTGACAAAAAACCCCCACCCTAAAATCTGTTGTTTGGAATGCAGAATTTGTCAGGCTCTTGCAGATTGCAAACTAACAGACATGCATATGAATGTGAGAATTAGCTTGGTGTTCTGACACAGTTGAGAAGATGGGCCAGGAGATGAGTAAAGTGCCTGCTCATGTAATGTCATATTAAAAGAAAACCACCATAAAGAAGTGAAGGTTAGTGCAGAGAGGAAAGTCTATAGGCTTTATTCATGTTTTAAATTAGGAGAAATCATCACTTGAAACAATTTGTACTTGTTAGTTAGAACTGGCCTATCTGTTGATACTTAAACCAACTTTTAGGTTAGTAAACTAGCATTATGGAGTTCAAAACATTAAGCATGGGAGTTACGCTAATGTGAATTTTATTTCTGTGGCTGTATGTATCTGGGTGGCAGAGTAATACAAGAAACTTTGGCGTAGACTGCTGGCTGAAACAGAGTGTGTCAGTAAGAACTGAACTCATCCTATGACTTTCCAGTGGCTTCCATGGTTTGAGTTTATGATTTTGGTTCAGCTCACAGAAGACAGTTGCAAGCATTGGCAAGTGCCTCCTCAGCCCTTTCCTATGTTTAACCTGTAAATACATCTCCTTCCCAAGTGCTGGTCACCCACCATCTTGTGTGGGTGAAAAAGATGTGCCAAGGTGCTTAACAACTGATGCTGCTCAAGAATGCTCGTGCTGACCTCATTTACCAGATTTGTAAGGGCAGTACTAGAGGGCAGCATCACTTAGATTTGGATTAGCTAGAGATTGTTAAACAAAACCATTCTCAGTGAGAACAGCTCCATCTCTCCAATGTGCTAAAAGTAAGTGTTCAGTGGCTATTGCAGAAAACCTGCTGTAGGTATTGTATGATGAGTTCAGTTAGAATTCACAAAAACTGTCAGGAGAGCAGCTGAAACATGTTCTTTATATATTAGCTTGTTTAATCTGTTTTCTGTTGTTTTGGATAGCGGACTGGTACTGTGACTCTGAAATCTTTGCCTATTCCCTTCCATCCTCTAAGGAGATTGAGGTATGAAAACCAAGAAGGAGCAAGGAGACAAAGGAAGAGCTAATCTCAACCAGCAGATAATTTATCCAGTGCAGCTCTACACCTTTCCCACCTTAGATGGGAATCACACAAAGTAATTGCCATGAAGAAGGTTGTCACTTAATTTTCCTGAAAATAAAGGCTCTTTCCCAGTCCTTTCCTACTGCTCTGGTGCTGTGGTTCCTGGCCAAGATCCCCAGCATCCTGTGTGAATTGTCCATAGCCATAATGTTGATTTTCAGACTGTCAGTGATAGCATTGTGACGACTACACACGCGCCAGCAGAAAGGAGCTTTGCAGCTAAGCTGGCCAAGGTGGCTTTTGGCCAAGAATAAGCATAGATCAGTGGCCAAGATCTGCTGTCAGACAGACTCTCTCTGCTATGCCCTGAGGAGACCTGTTTATTATCTTTTCAGCCCTTAATTTGCTTTCGGCATTTCTCCACCTGACTGTCATAAATACTGAACACTCACAATCAGGTTCCTGTAAGGAGGGAAAGAAGAAGCCACATTTTGGATGGTTAGCAGCTGAGCACTGAAGATAACCCTATAACTCTAGTTCTCTGAAGCCACTACTGGAAATATTTTCTAGCCTACTGGGAAGGTTTCAGTGATGATTACTTTTTCTTAAATAGTACATTTCATTAAAACATATAAAAATATCCCCCAGTTTGCTACAAGATCTCTGTGGATTTTAGTAACCAGGTGCTATTGTCACATAAAAGCTGAGAGGAGAATAAAACTTCTGCGAAAACAGAGTATCTTCCTGTTTACCACCTTACCAGAGAGCAGAAGCGAAGCGTGGCAAAACTGGTGCTTGCTTTTTCTCTCATTTAGATAAAGAGGTTACCCTGGTTCCTGCCACAACTCTATAGTCTCTTTTTGACACTTGCCTGACGTGCAGATCTTTCATTTACAAAAGTAACATGGAAAACTGACACTGATAGATCTGACAGCATTGATGTCAAATGACATTTTCTTTGTGAGAAAGAATTCAGAACCACATTTCTCGCTATTGTGAACCAAGAGACTTAGGACATCACAATTATCATGATTAAGAAGGTGGTGTCTGAATTCTCAATGACTACTCCAAGAAAAGGAGTAATATAGCTGAAAGTTCTGACACATTGGTTTTTGCATTTCTGAAACTAAGTAGTATAAGTTCTGCATCAGGAACAGTGTAGGAGATACGTGATCTGTGCTTTTAAAGTGCCTATAAATGCAGCATTTGATTAGTACTGTAGGCATGTATGTAAGAGTGAAAACAAAAAATTCTGATGTCGATTCATTAGGCAAAAAAAAACCTCAACAGAAGGAAGTAAAAGGGCACAGATTTTTCATGTCCTATGCCACTAACAAATTATTACATCTCTTAGTGGAAATGTCTATGCATATTAATTGTAATGAAATGTTTTAGTGGGCATGATTTTGTGTCTCATTAAGAAACCTAAGCAACAGCAAATCAGAAGCAGCTTTCCAAAGATATGTCTTGGAACCCACAGTGACAATAAAATGGCAAATTTATTTACAGGAAAATCAATCTTCTGAAAATGTTTTAGACTGCAGGGACAATGACAAACTTCAGATTGCTTCAGTCCATAGTTTCTAGGACATACTGAAAAAAAATGCCTAAATCAACAGTGAGAGGAAAATCTCAGTAAGATGACAACATAGCAAACTATGAAAAAAATTAGGAGGCACTGTAACAGGAGAGGCTGAAGTGCAAAATTATTTTTTGTGTTTTAAGTATTAGAATTTTCAAAGTCATCCAACACCTTTCTGATAAATTCCCTACACAGGATGTCTCTTTGGAGAGCTGGAAGCTGAATGAACCTTGAAGAAGCTCCAAACGGTCAGAAAAAATTGTATTTGTCTGGTGCTAGGAGCTGAACAGAATGGGAGGCAAAAGTCTGCCTCTGGGCTAAGTAATAATTTTACAGTTTGGGTTAGCTGTTCTTAGTAGTAAATCTTTGCCTTATTTCCAAGAGTTTACTACAAATAGTCACTTCAGAAACAGGACAGGACTGGCATATTTTAAAAACTGGAAATGAACTCTTTACAGCTATATATTTAGTATAGACTTTTTGGATAGACCTTGTATTTTTTCTTCCTTGAATTATGTTTACTCTCAACATCTGCGTATGAGACATACAGTCCCATTGCTTTTCTATCATTTCAGTGCAGTCAATTATTAATACACTGTGGGAAGGTCACCCTCCATCGGTTTCAGTATATGCACAAAGCTACTTTAAGCTCAGTTGGCAAGCTAAAAGTACAGCTGAATTTGTGGCACTGTGTAAGCAGGGGATATGCCTCTCCTGCTCCTTACACTCTTGTTCTCTTACCAGACTAATCTTCCTTAAATAATCTTGATAGCGAAGTCTATGACTGTGGGGTCTTTTGTAGTAGAAGTGATGGCTACAGAGACACCTTTGGAGCACTGACCTGAGCCTTTGATTACAGAATCACAGAATCACAGAATCACCAAGGCTGGAAAAGACCTTTAAGATCATCAGGTCTAGCCTATCACCTAACACCACCACACCAGCTAGACCATGGCACTAAGTGCCACGTTCAGCCTTTCCTTGAACACATCCAGGGATGGTGTTAGTGCATTGATGTGTTCAGTTTCAGTCTGCTCCTGTGTGATACAAAGAACTACACAGCATACTTCTTCCAAAGGTTGGGATCCCACATGCTGAGCACAGAAACATGCACAAAGGTGCAGGAAGAGTCAAGTGCTCCTCTTGGACAGGTATTGACTCTGCACATTCTTTTTGGTGTTTGCAGAGCAACAGAAGGTCACACCATGTGCCAGTTACCCTAGAGCACCACAAGCAGTGAGATGGGAAATGGAAAATTACTGCAGGAGGCTTTAGCACATAGGTGTCTGCAGACCTTACTGGGCTCAGCAGCTGCTGCAGAAGGCAGGCCCTTGACAGTGTTGGCTGGCAGGGAGGGAGTTTATTTCTTGGCTCTGTGTCAGCTGCTTCACATCAAGAACAACTCACTGCTCTCAGTTAGAAGTGGCTTTGATTCTGGATGCTTGACAACCTCTTGTCTAAATGCCTCTGTCTTAAAGTTGAGCTTTTCCACCAATAGGGACAGCATAGGAAAATCTTTGCTTTCTCTGAAACTGAGAAACATAGGAAAACTATGAAAACAACAGAAGAAATTTCCACTTATAAAATACAAAGGCAAATACTGTATACTTTCAATAATTCTTTCTTCTTCGAAATCATTATGATGCAGAGTATCAGGTCTATCTACTTACGACAATATAATCAGATGAGCTCTTATAGCCCTGTTTAAATTGTTTGGAAAGTTGCTATGCTTTTATGTCCCCAGGTGGGAACTATGATGCTTCTGGTGTTTAGCAACTGAAAAATACATGGATTGTGCAGACTCCTCTTTGGTGATGGTAGAAGAATGCAGTATATTTGAGGTGAAGAGACAGATATTTCCAATTTTGGCACTTGGAGAGGTGTCTAAAATGCTTTATTAAGACTGAATTTTAGAGGATATAGCTTCCTGTTTAGGTATTTATACAAGAAAATTAGCCTGCTCATCAGATGCTGTGCTTATCAATAGAAGAGCCTTTGAAAAATCCCTGTAATACTGGGTGATCCTTTGTTTTACATAAGAAAGTGTTTCTCTGTTTTAAATAATGGACTACTGCTAACCTCCTGCATAGTTTACTATGTAGTAGACCATTCAGTACCAATGTAAGCAAGCCCACTGGAATAAAGGCTACACCCTTTTTTAAAGTATTTTAAAACTATGTTAGTTTGAATGATACATGAAATATAAAGTATGTTCCAGTGGGGAAGAATATTGTGTTTTGGTCAGAAAATGTACCCTCTACATTCATTTATTCATTCATTCATTCATTCATTCATTCATTCATTCATTCATTTATTTAGTTGTTTTTTTTTTCTTAGCTCTCTGTGCCAAGCCCAAGTCCCCAGACACCTGAGTACTGCAATACTCTAGGAGTTAACACTCAGCTAGTGCCACAAAACAACATGCCAGAGATATTTAATCACTAGACAGAGAAAAGAAACATCTCTGTCATGACCTACTGACCAGACATTTCTTGGCAATTGCTAATCGGCTGTTTTAGCCTTTTATTGTCTCTCCTGTCATTATCTTCCAGGAAAGATCTGAGCAAGAGGTCAGTGTAGTTTAAGAAGGTACTGGTTCATTTGTTATCTTTCATGCAGTATGCTGCAGTCAACAGTCTGCTGTCCTCCAGAGGTGGAAGACTTAAACTTAATTTAACTTGTTTATTTGCAGCAGAATGTCTGTCAAACCCAAAAGATAAGAATAGTTCCTGGTGGGAACATTTCTGAGAATAAGTTTTAGTGCTTTCTATAAGCATTAATTTTTCAAAGATCTATCATTGGTAAATGGTCAACTATTTCTTTATTGATGGTCTACAAAAGAAACACATTAGAGAAGTGACCTGGATCCTGGTTCAGATTGTCACTAATTTAAGACTATCTCTGGTTAGGTAAGTACTGTACTCTATGCTTACCTTTGAAGAGGCAATTAGATTTGTTTTCCTTTACTAAAACACGTGTATTTATTGGGTTAGAGACCAAGGGAAAAAAACATTCCTTCCTAGAAAAAGATGAGGAAAAAAGGGAGAAATTATAGGAAAAAATCAGCTAGCTGATGTCTTCTGTCTTGCGAACAGATTGTATAGGGATGAGGCAGTGGTAATGTGTGCTTCTAGCTTCAAGTGACCGCACTTGAAGTTCTGCATTTTTGAAGGAATTTCATTTGAAAGACAGTGTTATCTTTGATCAGAAATTGTTCATTATTCAGCTTTGTCTGCCCATGCTGCATTAATAAAAAACTGCTGAATAGAAAAACCAGAAAGCTGATTACTTCCTTTCTGGGAATGGAAGTGTCAAGCCTAAGGCATGGGGGAATGTCTCGTTCCCTTTCTGTTTTGCTGTAATACTGGAAACAATTGAAATTTGTTCAGGCTTCCTTGGGAGCCAACACAGACTGCTCCCATATCTCTGTCTCCAGCATGGAACCACAGCTGGCAGCAAACGGGTGCCACCACAGCTTTTATATGATTGCCATTATGCAGCCCTAGGTCCCTGGACAGGCAGAGTAACACAAAAGAGGAGAGAAATTTACCCCTTCTCTCCAAGCCAATAATAGCAATGAGGATTCCCTTCTACTCAGGAAAAAATGTAGTTGCAGCATGTGACCTGCCTCTTTTGAGGCATCTCAGCTGATAGCAAAAGGCTCAGTTTTCGTACCCACTCAAAAGGGCTAGAGCTGTGATGGAGTTACAAATATTTAACCCCACTGGGATTTCCTTACTGTGCCATTTGGTCTTTCTTCTACACACCGTACCCATTCCCGAGCACTGTCTTAAACTAAAGATAATTAATTTTTGCCACAATGGTTCCTTTGGGCTATTACTCTGCAAAGACAAACCTAATTTTAATGATGTCTGTGGTTATTAACTGCCAGCCAGAGCTGTATTGAATTAGTTTTTCCTTCTCCTCTGTGCAGTTTGCACTAAACTCATCTGCTCTGTACCTTTTGATAGTGGATCAAGATCTGCATTGAAGCTAGAATGCTTCTAGAAACTTCTACAATGCTTCTAGAATGCTTCTACAAACCACTAGCCTCTTGTGTGAGGCCACAATGAGAGCGGTACAAAAGGGCTGGAGGCAGAATAGAGAATCTGAGGGTTACAACTTGTGGAGTTCCTGGGTAGAGAAACTCAGGGGCTGTGAAGAGCAGAGCACCTCAGGCAATGACCCTGTGGAGCAAATAGCAGTCTGCTACACTGCAGGAGGGACTCTGGACTTTCAGTGAGGCTGAACTAAACAAATACAGAACATACCAGAATGGATTTTTCCTTTAACAGACCATGCTTCTGTTATTCAGTACTTTTTCTGTCTAGCCTCAGGGACTAGGTGGCCTGTCAGGCCTAAGCACATGAGCTTTTTACTATCATGGATTTCAGCAAGAAGCTAGAGGTTTACATCACTTGTTAAATTTGAGCTTTATACCCTGACATTCAGATTAGATGTTTAAAAATAAAATAACCTTTTATTTGTGTGCAAAAGTCCCCAAAGTTCCCTCTTCCCTGTGTTGCGTCAGAGCAGCTGTTGTGCTCTGCTTCTTTCTTTCTGGGACTGTGTGTGACAGCCACCAGCCATCCTATTTACAGTCATTACCACTAGGAAATTGGACACTGCTGCTACTGGGACATGATTATCTTCTCTTTCATGTCAGGTTTGTCTTTTACTGTGACCCAGCAAAAGAAATGTTTGTATAGCTAATAAAACATTTATCTAGAGATAAACAGAAATGCCATATCCTGGTTGAATGAGCTGCTGATGTAGAGTTAATGTAGGACAGGTTTACTAGCAATGGTGATACAGAAAGAGTGACAAAACAGGACTATCCCCCTTTTCACCCTTCCCACAGTAATGTCCACAGCCCCCGCAAAGCCAGAAGTGGGAAAGCCTCCACAGTAATAGCAGCAAGATTTAGACAGGAGATAGGACAGTCTTGTGAAATGTTTCGTCAAAGGCTTATAAGACTTGCCAAGGCTCTTGACTGAACAGCAGTCTAGTAAGATTTCCTTCTTCAGTTCAGTGATCAAACTGATGAAATAATGCCTAATGACTCAGAACTGTGCAATCCTTGTTTTATGAAAATAACAATACACAGTTGCATTCTTCTCATTGAGGAATATGAAGAATGAAATGAAAGAGACATAAATCTTTTAGTGCTTTGAACAGCTTTGAACAGTGTGTGCTGTAACCCCATCTGTCCCACAGGGATTAGTGTTTCATTGCACTTTTAAAATCTTGTTGAATGCACAAACCCCACAAACTTAGAAAGTACAAAATATGTGAAAGACAAAGAGCCAAACCCCCTCATTTGCTAAAACTGCCTTTTATTTTGAGCTTATTGTTTTAATCTTAAAAAGGTATTTTTGATGGCACACAGCCTCATAATCAGCACCTTTGCATTTATAGAGAATCCCTGTCAATTTCCTTTTCCCTAATTCTGACTTTTAAATCTTGCAGAAAACCTTGCTTTTTGTTCCTGTTTTCTAAGAAAGGTTTAACAGCACACTGCTGCAACAAGATTGCATGTTATGAGGATTCCACTCACAAAACAGATTTACAGCTCATTAAACATTGAATGAAAATGCCTATATGAATACACAGTACAGCTTTTGTGATGTGCTACCCTTTCTTGGTTTTTGTTCATTTACACTCCCATGAACAAGAGCATCTTTAGTGCCGATTTATGAGATATTACTGTACATTTATTATGTAACAAATTATTAGATATATTTCAACTGATTGAGACCGGTGCAATGAATTAATTTAGAGTGTCTGGTTTGGTGAAAGCTTTCTCAAGCTCTTCTGCAGGATTAGATTTCTTCTGGCTTGGGATAGCAGGTAGGACACGGCTTGGTTTCAGAGGCTCTCCTGATAGACCAGGCAAGAAAGAATAGAGCAAATGATTCTGAGAATGTCCCCTTTTCTGGGATCTGGAGGTTGGGGCTGGTGGGAGAATAACTGCACCAGTCCTTAGGGAATCTAAAGGCAGGGACTTAAACTTCTTAGCACCCTGAGATGGCAGCTGAACTAGAGGGAAAAGAAAAAGAGAAAGAGTGCACAGAAGGTGAAAAACATGACATTTTTACAAATGAGTTTGCTAATTTCTCTTAAGTGTTATTTGTTTGTCTTGAGTTGTGTGTACTTAAACCTGCATTTGAAAAATGTGATCAAAATATGAGTAAAGAATTGCTAAAGCCTGGCCGGGCTTATCTTCAACTAAAGAAAACAACTGCAATGTTAAGCTATTTACCTGGTGTTTGGTGATCCATAAGATTTGGTAAGTTCAAAGATTTACTTTTGATAAACTGAGAATCTGTGGTTTGTCTGAAGGAGACTTGGTCTGTTTGGAGAGATTTCCACAAGACATTTTGTCATCTAAAACCACAGGCTGGCTGAAACAGAGATGTTCCATGAGAATATATAATTTTTAACAAAATCTTTGTGGGAGGGTGCTCTATTACCCAGGGTAAATTCTGATTAAAATCTTAGGTAGATGAAATGGAATAACATAGGACACTGTGTCTGGATTGCTCTTGGCACAATCATGAAGGCAGGTCCCCACATGCTCTGCAGGTCAAAAGCCACCAAAGTAGCCCACTACCCTGTAGCACACTAAAACTCATGCTGAAACACAAGAGCCACAAGTGCCAGATGTCCCATGTGTATCAGCAATCTTATAAGAAACTGTGGATTTAGATTATCCTTAATGTACACCTCACACTCAGCAGTGCTTTAAAATTAGCATAATTCTGTGTCTTCTCTAAATTGAAATCCTTAAGCTCCTTCATTCAGGCAACTCACCAATTCCCTGATTTTTTTAAAAGGAGAATTCAAAACCTTAATTGTAAACCTATTTTTCTCTGCCTTGAAATTTATTGTGAATTGCATTAGCTTCTTTTAATATAATCCTCCCTTTTACCCACAAGCTCTTTGTATACAAACAGTTCAGGTTTTTCAGTTTAACCATATAAAGAGTTCCCTACTGGAGTTAACACCATCTCCCTTGCAATTCTTCATATTAATTTTTCCTTGGTTGCATTCTTGTTCCACCTGTGATTTTGTTCCATCTGCATCTGTTGTAATGAGCATATGAAAAGCTATTAATGTTTTCCTCTGAGATGTTCTAGTTTGAGTTTCATTTTACTAGTCATGGCAGCCTCCAGAAGGTTATTTGGATTCTCTGTGTATTTTGCTGGCTTTCTAGTGGTCAGGTATTAAAAACCATTCTCTGAGCCTACCGCTTGTCCTCAGATTGGTAACGTGTATGTCCTGGTTCTTTACATGCAGTAGGAATTCTGCTATAGAGCACTCTGCTCAAAAGGTGACCATTGCAGCCTGACATTATCAACAAGTTTCCTAGTCAATTCCAACAGAAACTTGAGTGTTCATGTTTTTTTTCCTGATAGCCCCTTTGATTATTCCCTTTTCATAATCTTTGTCAGAAATTTTTCTGGTGCAGGTTCAGGGTAATTCTACAGAAATGAGGAATGGAGAGGAGTATCTCTCTTAACCCAGTGAAAATATAGTGTAAATTCAAGAAGCTAATCTGAAGTTAATCTAGATTTGGACTCTTTTAATAAACTGAAAAATGAACTGATTTTTATTAGAAATAACCACATAGTCAGGTGGTATGAACTAAGTAAGTATGGCAGTGAAAGCATCTGTGATAAACTGGACAAGTCAATTTTGATGTTAAGAAAAATCCCCAAACCAAACTGAACATTCAGCACAATTAAGGAACTAATGGGTAGAATAGTTTCTTGAGGGCTGTAGAATAAAAAGACAAGAAAAGAAGACTTAACGAATTTAAAGTCAGTTAACCTAACCTAAAAAACCCTAAATACCAAAAGTCCTGCCCACAGTTGGTGTTTCCCAGAAGTGAATCATGGAAGCGATGAAGCTTGCCTTGTTGCTGCTCATCAAGCAACACCAGAAAGAGTAACTGGGACACTGGTGGAGTGGATGCAGGAGAAGTGAGAAATGATGTAATTTTAATAAGGAGGCATTATTAAAATTTGTCACAAGTTTTCATTAAAAATAAGGTAGATCCATTGCTATAATGTGGATACACACCTGATGAAAAAAGGCATTCAAGGTGTAATTTCCCGGAGAACAGATTTACAATCCAAAATGATCTTGATGAATTGGAGAAACAGTATGAAATACAAATAACAAAACTCAGCAAAGGCAAATGCAAACCACTACACTTAGGGAAAACAAACAAAGAAAGCCCAAACACCAAGAGTTCAAATGTGAATGGAGAATAAATGGCTAGGGAAGTGACAGTCCTACAGGTACCCAAGGACAGACACAGTGCCTGAGTCAGAAATATATTGAAGAAGTTCAAGAAGAAACCCTGCAGCTTCCATGCCTCTGCAAAGCAGAAGCACACCAGTTGTGTCATGCAAGCCCTTCTGTGTCTGTAGATCCATGTAGTGTGCAATTAATGCCAGAAATTTGCCCTAGTGAAAAAAAATGTTACCTCTCTGAAAGAGCTTTGCATGTATGTAGTTTTTTATTACATGCATAGTGCAGAAGAGGCTGAATTTCTTCTTGCCAGATTCTCCTGTACCGTGTGCCTTATACTGATTTCATAATTCATGATTTATTTATCAGGAGCAGTAATTGTTCAAGACTGACCAGGTATCTGTTTGAGGCAAATAAAATCTTCATAGAGAAGATTTTAAAAATCTGTAGGTTTTTGTTGTTGTTGTTGTTTGCTTAATTTTCATGCTAATTTCAATAAAATTCATGTTGTGATGGCCTGAGCAGGCAGTATTTACTACAGCTGCCTGGCCTTCAGATAAGTTTGGTAATTCATGGGTCATATTCATGGTTCATTCATGTTGAGAAATTCAGGAAATCACTTAATTCTCCTTTCCATGAAAAAAAACCCCAACAAAAGTATTAATAATTTGCTTTAGTTCATGTTGAGTTTGTGCAAATCAGGCACGGATAAATACAATAAATGAGCCCATTTGTTTCCTGGCACATGATGGAATGCTTTGAGTTCATTGAAATTGGTGTGTCAATCAAATGCATATTGAGAGGCTCACTTTTTTCCCTCTTCGGAGCATGGGCATATGTTCATGCATTCAAAGTTTACACCTCTGTAAAACATATCCAGACCACTTTATGTAGTAGATAAGCCCTTAATGATGGGTTTAATAAGGGCAAAAGCAGTGTAGTTTAATTTCACCCCCATGACTGGGTAGCTATCACAAATCCATGCTCATTCAAAATAAGAAACTGCACCCAAACACCAGTGCTTTGTACCTAGTCCTATGTACTGTACCCAGTTTAGGATATTCAATGAGGATATCAGGACTGGTTTGAAATAATACATATAATGACTGGTATGACAAGCCTGGGCCCAGCACTACGGTCTGTGAGACAGAACACTTAAGGCTAAGTGCTACACATCCAGAAGCTATATACAGCAAAAGCACCAATACTGAAGTTCCGAGTCCAGAGTCAGCTACTGAAGACCTCGTGAGAGACTAAGAGCTACTAATTCAAGGAGCCTTTTCCATTCAGTAGTGACTCTTGAGTGGCTTCTATTAAAAACTGAAGACAAGAATAAGGCTGTCAGGCAGGCACTGCCCAAGGATTATATGCTCCAGCAGAGGGATGGCCCTTCTATTCTCTTCCTTTTGCAATCAATGGGCCATGATAGTCCTCGACAGAGGGGAGGGTGCTTTGCAAAATCCTTTGCTGTTAATTTGGGAAAGAAGAAAATTCAACTCATGATGAACAGGAGCAAAACCAAACCACTTATCCCCAGAAAATACTGTTAAATGACCTGCAGAAATAGACTTTTTTTTTTTTTCTTCGTTCAACAAGTGATAATTTCACTGTGGCTTTAGACCTTCTAAGCCACATGAAGAGTGATAGCAGCAGAGTCCTCTAGAAGTTCCATATTTGTTTGGAAATTTATTCTGGCATTGTGTGAGTGGTGTGTGATAGCTGTAAGCCTGTCTTCCAGGTGTCCTTGGCAGAGTCATGAAATGAGATGGAAATGGTGTGCTTGGACTAGAGCAGCAGGATGCAGAATAACAGAGATGCCAGGCTGTGCTGAGGCTAGTCAAGGAGTCATGTGAGGGACATCTTTGACCCTAGGAACATACAGGGAATGGCAGTTTAAAAAATATATTTTAAAGTCACTCAAGTACTCTTTTCCTAGGCTACTGTTTCATTCGTATTATCCTCTTTCTAACTTGTATTTTTAGATATTTTTGCTTAGAGAGTAAAGCATCTCTTCCTTTTTTTCATTGCCCTTCCTTTTTTTGGGGAGATGTTTCTTCTTCTGTTTATCTCTGAGTAGTTTCAGTTCTCTTTCTCATTTATGCTTCTTTTATTGTTCTAGCTTGCTTCCCCCCCCATTGGCTTTGTTGCATTTCTTACCTTGTATAATGGAAATATTAGAGAAACACGAGTATTTACATTCAAACTTAATTGCTGGAGCCATTTGCTTGGATAAAGCCTGTGTCCAGAACAGTAATATTTTTAGGCCTGGATGAGTGATGGGAGAAATCTTGGCTCTGAAACAGTTACTCGGAAAGCTCCAGGATCAAATGTGTCATTTGTGTTATCAAAGAAGAAATGTAATCTCATTTACAAATAACTTTGCTTTTCTTTTACTGGCTTGAACTCATATTCAAGGAGCAATGGCACCTGGATAAATGTGCTGCATTAATTAAACCATGATTATTAATTGTTACAATTGTATCTCCTTTGTAAAATGCATATTTTGGCATGAGACTAGAGCTAAAATCCTGGCTGTTTGTATGGATTCCTGCAAATAACATGAAAAAGTGACTACGTAATTTTTTTTTTTATGATTTTGTTTACAACTATGTTTTAAGTAGAAGAGACAGAGAACATTAGTGGAAAGCTTAAAAACAGAAGACTTGGAGCTGGGGTTTTGAAAGCAGTTGGATTATTTTCTCTTCTGAGAAGGCAGAGAATACCATCTCAGCATTCCACATATCTCTACTTTTCTTTTTCTTCACTTACTTACTGTGCAGCAGCAGGGCAGGATTCTGTTTCCCCTACCCAATCTGATGTTCCCTATAAAGCCACCTCTGCTGTTTCGTTTTTAGTAATCTTATTACAGTTGCAGAATTGCTTCTGAAACTCAGATCATAAGAGGTAATGAATCTCAAATCTAGCTCTGAAATGTGAATGCTTTAGGACCTAGCTGATCTGCAGGATAATAAATAGTAAACTGCAAATCCTCAACCAAAATACACTGGGGGATTCATGCTCAGCAGAGCCCAGGAATCTGAGGGCAGGACACTGCTTGGAGCAGGGCTAGTGTTGCTGGCTGGGTTCAGCCTGGAACACTCAGTAAGTCTTGACACTCTGCAGGAGTTGTGGGAGTAGGGTAAGGCTCTCCTTGCTCTTCGGGACACTGCTTCTTTTTGCCTTGGGAATGAGAAGCTGGCTGAAAGTGCAGAGGAAATAAAGGCTGTTGCTCTCTCAATCCCTTTATATTAGCTCCCATGCTACAGAAGCTACCCAAACCAGTTGCTGTTAGAATGAGATAAATTAATTATTCCCATCCTCATGTAAAAGCTAGTTATCCACTATGCTTAAGACACAAAGAGATAGAATATATTTTAATCTATGTAACATTCAGAAACTGACAAATTTTTTTGAAACCTTATGATCTTGTTCTTATCCTTTTTCACTCTAATTTTTGGTAGCAAAAGGACAGAAAAATCAGTGTAATTATATTTTTCATGTTGTCTGCAGGACAGTCATTCCTTATCCTGGTTTTTGTCTCACATGTGGAACCTTTCTCTGCCATACAGACATTAGGATGTTGTCATCTATCTCTTTACATCCTGAAAGTGACCATGTTACATCATGTCCTGTCCCCTGAGAGAAGCTACCGGAGTCATACAGGCGTATGCAATAGAGAGTGAAACTTAGAATGAAAACTCCTGTGACTGTGAGAATTCCAGTCACCTCTGCATTGGAAAACAAATGTGGAACAAATCTCTTTTCTATATTGATGTACATCGCTTCCACTAGGCCAGCTCTATGAGAGAAAAAGGTTGTGGTCATACAGTCCAGCTGGACCTGGGCCAGTCACTAGTGGAATACCACCTGAATTGATATAGGGGCTAATACTATTTAATATCTTCATTAGTGGCTTGTACAATGGGGCAGAGTGCACCTTCTGCAAGTTTGTAAATGATATGAAATGGAGGAGTGGCTGATACAGCAGATGAGCATTCTGCCATTCAGAGAGACCTTGACAGGCTGAAGAAATGGATGGACAAGACTCTTACAAAAGGAAACATGAAGTCCTGCACCTGGGGAGGAATAACTCCCTGCGCACATACATGTTGAGGATCAAGCAGCTGGAAAGGAGCCTGTCAGAAAGGGATCTGGGGACCCTGACAGACAACAAGCTGACCATGAACCAGCAATGTGTCTCTGCAGCAAAGGCAGCCAACAGCATCTGAGGCTGCATTAGGAAAAGCATTGCCAGCAGATTGTGAGAGCACTGGTGGAACACATCTGGGGTGTTGGGTCCCAGTGCGGGTACCCCAGTACAAGAAAGATATGGACATACTGGAGCAAGTCCAATGATGATTAAGGGATTGGAGTGTCCAGCCTCAAAGGGGAAGTTCAAAGAGCTGGGACTGTTCAGCCTTAAGAAAATAAGGCAGCTCTGGGGATCTTGTCAATACATAAAAATGCCTGATTGAGCAGAGTAGCAAACACTCTTTTCAGTGGTGTCCTATGAAGGGAAAAGGGTCAATGGGCACAATCAGGTAAGAAGAAGCTTTTTTCTCTGAGGGTGATCAAACACTGGAACAGGTTGCCCAAGGAAGTTGTGTAGTCCCTATCCTTCACAGAATCACAGAATCATCCTGGATAGAAAGGATCTTGAAGATCATCAAGTCCAACCATAGCCTAAATCCCCCTACAACAACCTAATCTACCCTTTCAGTGCTTAAGTCATGTCCCTAAGCACCACATCTCTATTTCTTTTAAACACTTCCAGGGATGGTGACTCCACCACCTCCCTGGGCAGCCTGTTCCAGTGTCCAACCACTCTTTGGGGAAAGAAATTCTTTCTAATATCCAGTCTAATCCTCCCCTGGTGCAGCTTCATGCCATTTCCTCTTGTCCTGTCATTATTTACTTGAGAGAAGAGGCCAATTCCCACCTCCCTAAAACCTCCTTTCAGGTAGTTGTAGAGAGCCATGAGGTCTCCTCTCAGCCTCCTCTTCTTCAAACTAAACAATCCCAGTTCCCTCATCCTCTCCTCATAGGATAAATATCTTAGAGGTATTTAAAACCTAATTGGATGTGATCCTGAGCAACTTGCTGTAAGTAACCTCTCTATGGGGAGAGGGATTGGACTAGACAGTCTCCAAAGATACTCTTCAAACTCAGCCATTCTATGATGCTGTGAAAAAGCCACATGGAACCTGTCTCAAGCCCTCAGATGCCAGTGATGGATGGAGGCAACCAGTATCATAGTGTAACTGAGACTTACTTGTACTTACTTTTGTGAGCACAGTGGTTGGGTATGGGAGCCAGGCTGTTCTGTACAGGAGTAAGATTTTTTATTTTGGGCTGGTCTACAGACATCTGTTGAAAATTTTTACCTGTAAAACAAAAAGATAAACTGTTACCATATGAAAATATTTGTAAGTAATATGGTGCACTGTAGATCTATGGCTTCTATAAAAAAAGGCAATTTATATAGTAATTTTCAGAACTACTTAATAACAAGAAATCACTGACTGAAAAAAACAATTCCTTTTGTTCTCTTTACATTCATTAAAAAGACTAAGTCATTTACTATAACCTTTGTGTGTACCCTTATTACTTCCTCTCATATAATATAGTGATTGGTCTTAAAACATACACAGTCGAGAAGCTAGTTCCATGTAATACTAATTGGATACTATTTTTGTAGAAATATTCAACTAAATGGATTTTATTTCAGAATCAAAGCTTTAGTCTGCAAACTTCTCTAATAAGGTCTTAGTGTTTCCAAGTACTAGAGCACAAATGGAGTTCAGCTCCTGGTTGGAAAATGAGACTGGTGGAAGTCAATCAGCAGTAAAGATGAGCTTTGAGAGGGTTTTGCTGCATATGAAAACACAGCAGAACTGTTATAAGCTGATACTGAGTCTTATTAAACTATGTTTATGGCAATTTCATTTTTTACCAGGAAGAACAGATAACTGGAAAATGAAAGGTTAATTGTCTAACTGGCATTTCATTGGCTATGATTTAAGTTTACTTTGGTTTAGTACCATTAAAAAAAATGCTATCTTAGATGATGCAATGCATTTCATTACATAAATTACACATCAAGTATTATTTAAAAAGTAGAAACTCAAGCACCAAATCAGTGCTTTCGCTAGATCCATTTCCTGAGTTGATTTTATTTTGTGATGTTTGAATCCCTCAGATTTTTCTTTTTTGTTATCCCCAGATCTGAGGTGAGCCTTGAAAGGAGCCTTGAATTGTCTTGACAAACAGCTACTCATCCGGCATGGTGTTGCAGCATAGTTCACTGCAGGGCAAGCATCTGCTCTGTTGGCACAGGGAGACACAGGCTGGATGTAGAGGGACATCTTAAGCAATTTGAAGAAATGAAATAATATAAATTGCCTTTGTGACTTGGGTCACTTTTGGTACTTGAAAATACTTAAGTATTGCTGGGCTATGCAAGGTAAAGCTATAGTAAAATAGTTGTAGAACAGTTTCCTAGAGATACCCTGAGGTAGTTGTCAAGACTGCTGTAACTGTTACTGACTAAATGGATTCTGTGTGAAAGGAGCTAAAATGGTATTTATCAGACAAAATCCCATGTTATAGTGCAGCCTTCAGCTCAGCATGGGGCAAAGCTGATAGACCTTGGAACAATCTACTGGGTTCCGTGGGTAGTGCTGATGAGGGCTAGGTTAAAGCCCATCTATTATGGATGAGATGTGTCTGAAAGAAACATACTTTAGCCTCCTTTTCCCATGTTTTACTCTTTATTTAGTCTTTAACATTTCTCCAGGGTGACCAAAAAATGGGTGTAAAAGTTGGTAAATTTATTCTACAGACATCACATCTGTTGTGCACAAAGAAACAAATATATCAGTTCCAAAATAGCAGACTCAAGCCTGCTGCTCCCATTAGTGCAATTTGAGTTATATTGTTTCCATTATGCTTATACTGAGAACTAATGGCTTATTATATATGTACCATTATGGCTTTGATGATGGGAGGTTGTTTTTTTCTATCAAGAGAGATGTTTATTTCGTATCTGGCAGCAAAACAACAGTACAAAGCATAATCATCTTCAGTCGTTCAGTTTGAGAAAGAAAAAGCCACACTCATCAGCTTTGTTCTACCCTTTCCTGGCCAAGAACTGCCTCCTGTTGGACTATACCATACTGATAACACCAACATAAGCTGTGTGCCTGAAGCCTGGGTTAGAGATACTAGAAGGAAACTCCCTGGTCTGGTGTGGCCCTCAGACTACTAGCTGCTTTTGGCTATCCAAGCTGGCAGTGATGACATTACAGAGAGAAGTCCAAAAGCAATTAAAAAGGACTTCAGGTAATTAGAGAGACTGGCTCCAGGATCGGGAGCACAGGTAGTGTTTTCCTCAGTCCCTTCCATTCAGTGAGGTGTACTGAAAGAAACAGGAAAACACATGTGATTAACACATGGCTCAGAGGCTGCTGCCACTGACAGAATTTCAGGTTTTCTGATCACAGGGAGGTTTACACGGCACCAAGTCTACTGGCAACAGATGGGGTTCAGCTTTCTCAGAGGGGAAAACGGATTCTTGTGCATGAATTGGTGAGGGTCATAGAAAGGTCTTTGAACTAGACTTGAAGGGGGAAGGGGATGGGACAGCATGCTGGTGCTAAAAAGGCCCAGCTCAAGTGCATTTATACCAATGCATGCAGCATGGGCGACAAACAGAAGGAGCTAGAAGCCACTGTGCAGCAGGACAGCTATGACATAACTGCCATCACAGAAACGTGGTGGGATGATTGCCATGACTGGAGTACTGCAATGAATGGCTATAAACTCTTCAGAAGGGATAGGCAGGGAAGGAGAGGTGGTGGAGTGGCACTGTATGTTAGGCAGTGTTTTGACTGTGTAGAACTTGAAAAGTGTGATGGTGCGGTCCAGTGCTTATGGGTAAGGATTAGAGGGAAGGCCAACAAGGCAGACATTCTGTTGGGAGTGTGTTACAGATCACCCAGCCAGGATGAGGCATTCTACACGTGGTTGGCAGAAGTCTCCAAGTTGCCAGCCCTTGTTCTCATGGGGACTTCAATTTACCAGACATCTGCTTGAAATACAACACGAGATGAAACAATCTAAGAGGTTCCTGGAGCGTGTGGAAGATAACTTGCTGGCACAGCTGGTAAATGAACCTACCAGGGAGGTGCCTCGCTAGACCTACTGCTTACAAACAGGGAAGGACTGCTGGGTGATGTGGTGGCTGGAGGCTGTCTTGGGCTTAGTGACCATGAAATGATAGAATTCTCAGTTCTTGGTGAAGTAAGGATGGGAGACAGTCCTGAAGGGCCCAGGAAGGCCGGAATAAAGTCTTAGAGGCGCAGGAGCAGGCTGTCCCCATGTATCATAAAATGAGCTGTCGAGCTATAGAGATCTTACTGCTCTCTATAATTACCTGAAGGGAGGTTGTAGAGAAGCCAGTGTTGGTCTCTTCTTCCAAGTAACTAGCAATAAGATGAGAGGAAATGGGTTTAAGTTGTGCCAGGGGAGGTTTAGGTTGGGAATGGGCTGCCCAGGGAGGTGGTGGAGTTGCCATCCCTGGAGGTGTTCAAGAAGTGCTTAGATGTGGCACTTCAGGATATAGTTTAGTGGTTGTGGTAGTTGGATTACGGTTGGACTCAATGATCTTGAAGGTTTCTTCCAACCTTAATGATTCTGTAAGTCTATTCTTACTGTACTGCTGTACTTCTTAGCATCTTACTCTGCTGCACCTGGAAACATTTTGATAACAGCAATGGCAATGTGCCTGGGCTGGCAGATGGCCAGGGCATCACTGCTGGTTCTGCATTGCTGTACACAATGGGCTGGAACTCTGGGGTGAAAGTGAGTTGAAGAGACTGTGACCTCTGGATGAGCCTATGTAGAACATCCCAAAGTGTATGTGGCCATGGGTAAGCCCATGCCAGACCAGGTACATCTTGATGCATCTGTGGCCATGGTTATGTCTGTGCTGCAGCAGGTGTACCTCTGAAGGGATTGTGGCCCAAGGATAACTCTATGCCTTAGAAGGTATACCTTGAAGCATCATATAATACAGTAACTGGTCTTAAAACCATGGTCCAGTAGCTAGGTCCCTGTAAGGGTAATTGGATACTACATTTGTAGAAATGGGCCTTGAAGCATCAGTGGCTGTGAGTGAGGTCATGCTGGAGCATCTCAAAGTGTGGCAGCATGGATAACCCTACAACAGAGCAGGTACAGCCCTGGACTGACAGCAGGCTTAGGTAAAGCTGTGTTGGAGCAGGTTTACTCCTGAAGGGATTGTGGCTGTGGGTAAGGCCACACTGGAGCAGGTATGTCTCTGAAGGCATTGTGGCCCATGGAGAAGAGCATGCTGCAACAGGTGCACCTCAAAGTGACTGGGGCTGTGTGTAAGTCTGTGCAGCAACCAGTATACCCCTGAAGAGTTTGTGGTTCATAGATAAGGCTTCACCTAGAGCAGGTACACCCCTATGGGACTGCAGTCCATGGGTAAGTCCAAGCCAGAGCAGGGGCAAGGGAAGGAGTTCATTGCAATGTTAAACCCTGTGGTCTGGTCCAAAGGGACCAGGGGTGAAGATTTTAATGGAAATACCTTTAAATAATTTTAACCCATGATTTGAGTTGCATGTTGTAGGAACTACTATAGAAGGAACCCCCCAAACCAATGGAGGACAAGCCTTAAAAGAAGCACTGCAAGTGCGGCACTGACCTGACCTGACTTTGGTGCCCAGTAGTTCCATGCAACACCACCTTGCCTGTCCTGAGTGACAACCATGACAGGTGGAGCCCAAGGTTATTGCCTAAATTAACTCAGTGGATATTTTGTGGACATTTTACAGACATTTTACTGGGGTATTCCATAGCCTAAGGGAATTATATCTGTGTATTATATCAAAGGATGGGAGGGGTGGTGGGGATGTATGAAGATGTACTGAATAGTATGGGACCTTAGCATAACATAAATGGTATGGAACAAGGGGTGGAAAATGTGCTGGTTTTGGCTGGAGGAGGCTTAATTCTCTTCATAGTAGGTAGTGTGGGGCAAGATTTTGGATTTGTGCTGGAAATAGTGTTGATGATACAGAGATGTTTTTGTTATTGCTGAGCAGTGCTCAGACATAAATACAAAATGCTTCAGTTTGTGGGTGCCAGCTCAGCAGTGTTGCTGGCAAACATTCTTGCAATATTGACAGTAGTTCTTTGTAGGTTTTTTAGTCTACCTTTGCTCTCCCCCGTGGAGGGCAAGACAAAGTAGTTAACTCGAGACAAACCAGTGGCATGATAGTAAAGTGAGTCTCATTGCTACCCACAGCAATCTTCCCCCTTTGTCTAAGTGCTAAGGGTCAGCTAGTAAATTGCTTCATCTTTCACTTCCAGGAGCACAGAACACAGAACAAAAAACCTCAAAAAATCCCCATATATGTGCCAGCTGCCTTAGTAGCAGTAAGCAAAAAAATGTCTCTGTCTTTAATAAAACTCATAGTCATGCAAGACAACCAACACTTTGTGTCAGCTAGGAAAATAATTTTCAGATTGAATTCCCCTAGTTTTTTGATACCCACAGTCCTGAGCTGGATATTTAGTGATTAGGATATTACAAGTAGCCTCCACAGTCATGACTTGAGAAATGGAGTGTTAACACTTCAGTGTCCTTCAATCTCAAGATGTTGTTTTTTTTCACTCAGCTAGGCCTCCTGCAGAAAAAAAACAGGAAATAGCTTTTCTCAGAGAGGGCTGCGTGCACAGTACTGCTGGCTAGGCTGAAGCCAGGCTTACTTTGCTTCTGATCCTTTTAAGTCCTGCAGGCACAGTGGACTGGCGACCTGGAAGCCCTGAAGCTCATACAGTAAATGCAGTTCTAATTCACAGCAAGTCAGGTAGCTTTAAATACAGGGCCAAACAGATTTAAACCACACATATAGGTGTGAAGAGGGACAAGCAGATCTTTTTATCATGAGGAAATGTTAGACAGTATCTGGATTGTGCAATGCATTTTCTGTCAGACACTCTCTGCCTCCTTACAAGCTTTTAATTCACATACTTCAGTGCAAGTCCTTTTTGCCAGCTACAGGAATCTTTTTATTATTGGAAAGTTTTGTTAAAGGAAGATGGTACACAAAGAACCAGGTGGGGGATTTTTGTAGGTTTGTTTTTGTTGTGTTTTGTTTTATTCCTGAGGAAGATAATAAACTGCCAGGGGTAAAATTACTTACTCTTCCTTTGGACATGCAAAGACAGCACCGATTGTAGCAGTTAGAAGATTTCCTGTAATTTATACAATTTTGCCCTCATTTATGTATGTAGACTGCTGGTCCTATACTGAGTCCCTGTGTAGAACATGGAGCACTGCAGCTTTTTATCATAGGATGTTTATAGAAAACCACCTGTCTGCCTGTCCTGTCCAGAGCAAACAACTATTTAACCATCCAGAATTCTACAGTCTTAAGAAAAATGTATAAGCACATTCAAATAACATGAACATGGTAGTTACTTCCACATCAAATGTATTCATAGTCCAGCTAATTTCACCAAGAAAATTCACCATAGTTGTGCTCAGGCTTGTTTTATCCAGTTTGAGTTCATTCCTCCTCCTCCTATCAACATGAATGATCTCAAATATCTCATCCTCACTCTACCTATTACATTTTGGTTGTAAAAAAGCCCATAGGTTTTCTTGTCTTCCACACGAGAGCTGAACCTTGCAGAGTTTGTGCTGGAAGAATCCTTGCTAGTCATGTGGAGTTTGGTGTTTATATGGTTGAGTGAATAGCTGAAGAATACAGAGTAAAAAAATGAGTGACACCTATAGACTAGGCCTCATGTTCAGGAGGAGGAATTTTAAAAATCTCCATCTCCATCCATCCCTGAAAAATGATTTCCAGCCTTTATTTGCACCATGTAGAATGACCTGTCCTTCTGAAATCACCATCTCTCCTTCATTATTGCAGATGTAAATGAATCTTGGCTATTTTATAGATCCCTTTGCTTAGGAGTCAGTACTCCTAAGTACTATCATGCAAACTCAGACAGTGACCTGACCTAACTGAGGGTTCCCTTCAGACAGGGTTTCTGTTCACTGCTCTTCCACTGGAATATAACAGCTCATGTCTGTTGGAGTGAGGGTAGATTAACTTATTGTGTAATGTTTACTCCTTGTAATGGTGTACTGGTAACTTTGGGGATTGCTCTTGCTTGCTTAGCTTTCAGTTGGATATTACAGTGGTTGGAAGGCATGCTAGATGTGTTTAATTTTGGCATGAGACTAATCCCTAGGGAGATGAAGTTGGAGACACTGATATGTAGAAGTAAACTCCAGCATGCAGGCCAGCCAGCCAGATTCATTTAAACATGGATGTAAGTCAAACAAAATACTAGATCCCAAATCCTGCCAAACTCTGGTTTTGAGTTCACTTAAGAATTCTGATGCTCTGCTTCATTAGTGTTGTAGTACAGTTTCCAAACCACAACACAGAAGCATGTAATCCATCTCTGTAAAATTAACAATTTCAATTCAGCTTTGGAGAAATGATAAGAACAGCACATTACACCGAAGAGCTAGCACTCAGGGTGGGAGGAATAGTAAAGGAGGATGAGGGGAGACCTTATCAGTCTCTACAACTAATGTAAACAAGGTTGTAAAAAGGTGGGGATCAGTCTAATCAATGAAGTTACAAGCGATAGGACAAGAGGTAATGGCCTTAAGTTGTGCCATGGGAGGTTTAGATTGGATGTTAGGAAGAATTTCTTCACTGCCTAGGGCAGTGGTAGAGTCACCATCTCTGGAGGTATGTAAGAGCCATATAGCTGTAGAACTTAGGATCACGGTTCAGTTAACTTGTCCATGTTAGGTTAATGGTTAGACTTGATGATCTTGAATCTATTTTCCAATCAAGGTAATTCTGTGATTCTGTGATACAGCCTGGACTCACAATATGCCTATAAGGGAAAGTGGCATGGTGCAGAGCTGTCCAGCAGGGCACATGTAGGCTTAGGTCCAGAAGCAGCTCTCAGCACAGTTAGTTTTGAGTGCCCTACTCTTCCCTTGCACGTCTAATTCCAGGACTAAATGCAGACAAAAAGCATCAGGCATGGCAGTGGGTGTTAATGTGCAATTCACAAAGCATATATAGAATCTGGAGGTACTTACTGTGCTCAGATACCTTTCCTGCTTACTAACTACCTGCATTTTTGCTTCTTTTCAGACCTTCTTTAATCTCTTATTTCCCCCACCTAAGCACCTTGCTTCAGCTGTCAGCTGATGTTCTGTCCATATGCTATCTGCAATTACTATTACATACAGAGAGAAGAAACTGAAAAAGATATTAAAGAAATAGAAATGTCACATGTCAGACTTACCTATTATCTCACTCGGCTTGCCACATCAGTAGAAATAATAGGATTTGGGAGATAGAGAAGGAAGAAATTACCTGATGGAGAACTGAGAAGTGAGGGAAGGCGGGGAGGGCACAAAAGCACATGGTGAGATCTATCAGAGTTTAAGCCAGTTATCAGCTTGTCTGAAGGGGTCAGAGTACAGACTTTGTAGGAGAGTAGCTGGTTAGAGTCTGTGTTCCAGGGATCATTCAACAAAGTCTGGCAGCTGTTTCTGTGGTCCAGCAAGTTGTGCTCACTCCTACTCTTTTGAGACTTGTATGCAAAATGGTGGGCACTGGTGCTGGAGGAGAAGCTTGATGTTGTGCTCTGAGAAGCAGTTAGGAAGGAATTGCCCACAGTGATTGGGGGGAGGCTCTGGGTTCTGATGGCCAGAAGTCCCTGACACTCTGGTTGCTTCTTTTCTGGTATGAGGTACTTTGTGTCTGCGCTCCTTCTTTTGAAGTCAGTGGTGGTCACACACTTATCTGGAATGTCTTTGCAGTTTGTGTCCATAATGCAATCAAAAGTGGTGATGATATCATCTACTTCTGAGGTCTCTTCTCTAGGATATCGTTCTCTGCTTCTTTCCTTCTGACTGTTTTTCAGATCATCTTTCTTCTTTTTGCAGGAGAAAATGTGGTTCAGCATACTGAATCGTCCTTCTTTCTTTAGAATTTTGTTGTCCTGGGAGGGAAACTGATGAACTGGCTCAGATCTACTAAGAGTAGAAATCAAAATGTGATGTCATTATTGCTAAATAATGAAAAAAATACTTCCTGTGTTAGCCCATGAAATTGGGTATATACCATTCAGATACATTTACAGTGGTGGTTCAAGAAGGCAGAAAATTAGGACTCCCAACTTGTAATGAACAAAGACTGCAAATGAGACAGTGTTATTTCACTTTTTCTTACGGGGTTCATTGCCTTATACTCATCCTAATGTGTGCTCAGTGCAGCTATCAGGAAAACAAACAAACAAACAAACTTTTCTGGCATAAGCATCTACCAGCTCTAGAATAATTATTCTTAATGGTGAGGCAAGATTCAACAACGACATTAACTTTAAAGCCAAGTTGTCTTTGTATTATGTCATATTTGGAAAATAGTATTTCCAATAGCACAGTCATTGCTAACACTGTAACTACGGCACAGTGCCTTCCCTTTCCCTTTCCTTTTCCCTTTCCCTTTCTCTTTCTTTTTCCCTTTCCCTTTCCCTTTCCTTTTCCATCCCCCTCCTCCTCCTGTCTCTCTCCTCCCCCCCTCTCCTCTCCCTTTCCCCTTTCCCTTGTTTTGCCTGTACTAAAGAGGCCCAGTTTTACAAGATCTCTCAAAATAATTATCTGCAGTGGTGTTGCTGTATTGGTTTTTAGATGAGATTTTGACTAATCAACATTTCAGACCTCCTCCCATAGACAGAGTACAGGAGAAGGAGGAGAAAAAGAGGTGCTGTTCCCGGGTCTCACAATTTGTAACAGAGGAAATAATATTAACTGCTGGATGGAAAGGAGGGGAAAACAGAAAGAAATGTGATGATAAATGTCTTTGTAAGTGCATGTTCATTTACCAAAGTTGAAGAACTGAAATGAATTAAATGACAGCTGCTGAAACAAGAGAAATACAAAGAAAGATTATAAGCAGTGGTAAAAGTATTACACTTCTCAACAGAAAAAAAACACAGAATATGAAAAGAAAATAAAAGTAGAGAACTAAAGAAGGCTAGGAAAACACTCCCAAACCTTTACCTTGAGGATGACAACTTGAAATTTATGCTATTCTCTATCTGACAAAGATGATTTTGTGTTCAGTCTATCCCTCTGTTTGATTACATGAACACACAGCTAGTGCATAGAGATTTCAAAAAAAGTGGAAGGCGTGGAGGCCTGAAGTTATTATGTAAGATAAATTTTGTGCATTAAGGTGACTTAGAGAGCTATGCTGACATCTTCTTGGTTCAGAACCCTCTGCTGATCAGGAGACTAGCACTGTTACCATAGTGATGACTCTTCAGTAGATGACTAATTCAAACGTTGCTATTTTAGTGGAAACTTGAACTGAGTACTGCGTATGAACCAAGCACTCACCACCTAGAGCCCAAACCCTTTGTTGGCACACAAAAAGCAATAAATTTCTTCTCTACTCAGTGGCAATATGTGAGATTTACCTGTTCTCCTGGGACAGCAGCTTGATGCACCCTGTGTGCCCACAGTACATTGCGTATGTCAGAGGAGTGTTTTCATTGATGTCTCGAGGGTTGCTGTCTATCCCCAGTTCTAGCAGTGTTTGCACACAGTCAGCTTTCCCTGCTGCTGCAGCCCAGTGCAAAGGTGTCCTACAGAAAAGGGGGAGTATCATTAAAATAGATTAATAAATTTACTGTCAGAACTATTAATGACATAATGAGGTGTGCTCATATGCTACTAATCCAGATTAATGACATCCATTTTAAGGGATTCTCCAGCAATTTATCCCACATTGATGCAGCTGCCAGGGTTGGTAATAAGGCCATAGACTAGCCACATCTATCTACACGCCTCAGTTTAGCTGTAGAGAGGTAGATACGGGGCTGCAGAATGTCCATACATGCTATATAGTAGCATCTCTGCTGCTGCTGGAGTTGCAGAGTGGGAGGACTGCCTAAGTTTCCAGAGCAGAATCTGAAAAAAATCTTTGCAATGTCCAGTGCACAGGGATAAGCTCTTCTCATCTTTACATCAAGCACAATGAGCAACAGTCAGCTCAGGGCCCTCCATTAGGGTACTAGGAGGAGAAGCCTCCCCCAGATGAATGAGGTCTGTACCCATCTACCAGACTGTCACTGGCCCTTTGCTAGTTTCTGTGTCCTTGGATCAACACAGACTGAAGCAGATATAATTCTCTTGAATCTGTGTAGAAGAATCAAGCTGATATTCTGCTTGGCAGAAGACCTGCATCTTGGCTTTAAAAACTTGTCCAGTTTCCAAATATTTTGCTCTTGTGAAAAATCTGAAAGCACAGGAAACACCGTGAGAAAACCGTGCAATAAAAAATAAAATTAACTATTTTTTCTGCCTGTTTCTTTGCAATCTCTGTGATTTCAGATGAATGCAGTCAAAACCACAATAGAATGGAAATGTACTGTGCATTTATAGTGAACAGCTTATCTTTTCCTCTCTTCAATTACAATACCTTCTATAGAAATATCTGAGAATGTATAACAGGAGGTCATATCTTACTGAGCTCTTAAGTGTAGTGAAACTCCTTCCTTCACCCTTCTTTCCATAGAAACACAGCCAGTCAACTACATTTTACTGACATTTAGAAACTTCTCCAGAACCCTGTTGGTTTTATTTCTGTTCCATTTTATTGCACTTTTCCATGAAGAATGCTATTATTTTAAGTATCTGAAGGCCTAAGCCAAGAAAACATTGGCTTCTGCTCCACTGGGCAGGATAATCAATGTGAACAGTCAGTTCATTCTGTTTGCATTAAATAAACTTATGAGCAAATTTCCAAGGGAGGTAGGACTGGGGTTAAAAGAGGAAAGATGACTCTTCTGCATTTATGATACAGGGATTTTATCTGGGAAGGAATCATAAGCCTTTTCAGAATGAAAGCTGAAGCTCCTCTGGTACTATAGGAATACTGTGTTAGTGTCTTAAATGCAACAATGGAACACTGTGATTTCTTATATATAAATATCAGTAGAATCCCAGCTTCAAGTTGTAGGTCCCTGCTCTATTGTTTTGAAAGGAATGTTCCTGTTTGATTGAAATAAGTTAAATCAAGTGGTGACAAAGTCCTTTCACACATAATCTTATCATTTCCCATCAAAAACACAAAGTTAAATAACATTCCTAGGGGACAGTTATTACACTAGATATGATAAATCTGAGCTGGACTGCTCTGCAGTGTTTCTGAGCAAGCACGGTTCTCTCTAAGTGCAGTTCATTAGCGAGGCCATGGCCCATGAAACAGGAAACATGATTATGGAATAAACAGAAGTAGTCTCAGTTTAATAGAAAGGAAGCAGCAATTTCAGTTTCAGAGTTTCCATGGTTACCTGTCATCCACATCGAGGGCCTGCAGGTTGCACTCTGGGAATTTAGCCAGCTCACTGATAATATCACTGTAGCCGGCCGCAGCAGCAATGTGCATACATGTTTTGCCATTCTCATCATCATAGTTTATTATGGATGGTCCCTGGTAGTGGTCCAGAATGATGGAACACAGAATCCTGTTGCCACTCTGTTCAGAGAATAAAATAATTTTACAATGAAGTTCACACCAAAACGCATTTTCTCTGCTAGAGAAGGCCAAATACATTAATGGCACTTTGTTTTGTGTATAATAGACTCCCCAGGTATGAAAGCCAAAAGCTTCCAATCTCCTGCTGGAAACTGGGTTTGCTTTATGAATTTCCTAAAACACTTTGAACACGGGAAAAATAATGAATAATGTGCCACTGCAAATACACCCAAAAGTTACAGAGTGTAAATTGCTCAAGAGCTTTCCCTGAATTAATTTGGGCATTCTGTTTTGCTAAGCCAAAGTCCAGAAAGATACAAGACTGTATTTTCTCATAGAAATTTAGGATTGGAAAGGACGCCAAAAGACCAAACCAATTCTGTAAACCTTACGAAGTACACCCCTAGAAAAGCCATTTCAAATATTTGGTCTAGTGGTTCTTGAAAACTTTCTTAGCTAGTTTCCTCCAGTGTTTCAGTGTCTTAGTACAAAGTTCACTTTGTTCTCTAACCTGCAAATTAAACCAAACATTTTATATCCTAACTTGGTACAAACAGAGAAAAAGAATTAATTATTTCTTATAACAACCTAGAAACAGATGGCTGGAAAGCTGTTTCTAAATTATTGAATTCAATCCCTGCAATCTCTCTTGCAGCTATGTTAGGTCATCCCTTTCATAAACTTACTGTGTCCATTACAAACAACTAGTTTTTTTGTCCCCAATACTCCCAAAGGAAGGCAGTTCAAGGACTTGTATGCTTTAATGATTAATATCTTTAATTTCTATTCATACTCATGGCTGATTTGTGTCCCTTTGTTTCTGTGCCAGCATTCTTATTTATATTAAATACTTCTTTCCACTACCTGGTATTTGTTCTTCAGATGTGTTTATAGAAAACCATTACATCTCTTCTTAGCAGTTCTCTCACCACTCTAATCAGTCAAGGTCTTTTTAAGTTTTCATTTAAAATATGCTTTCTATTTACCTCATAAACATACTAATGCTTTTCCTTTTGTGTTTTAGATGTGTATCCTTGGAGAGGGGTGATTTAAATTGTGTACCTAGTCATACACAGGCATTTTTGCCAGGTCTTTGTACAGTGACACTAGCTCTTCCCCATTTGTATTATAAATACCTCTTTTGGTATGTCACAGAACAGCATTTGCCTTATTCACAGCTGTCTCATTAGAAGCTCCTAGTCACTCTGAAATAACCTTTTACACTTCAGTACTTCTCTTCCATAGTAGTTTCCAACACAGGCTTTCTAGTTTCTGGAAGAACCTTCTGTTATTAACACCCAAGTGCATTACTTACATGCTTTATCCGATTCAGTTTTATCCCATTTGTCTTTCTGTAGACTTGAAGGTGATCCAGCTTCCCCTGTACTATATCCCCATTCTTTTCTGTTAATGTTTTCCAGTTTTTTGTTATTTGCAGATTTCATCAGAGGGCCTCTGTGTTTTTGCCAAGTTATCATGAAATAGCTAAGCAAGATTGATTTAAAGCCTTATCCCTGAAAGTAATTTCCTTCTAGCTTCTATTCAACATTTAATTATTACTCTTTACTTCCTGATTTTGAGATACAACTTCTTTTGCTTCTCTGTACTTTTGCCTATTATTTTGCAGGTTACATACTTCTCCTTTCTGCTCCTGGGATACAGATCCCTGCTACATTATGAACCACTGACAGAATACATCCCCATTCCCTGGAACTTGCTGGTCCCAATGCTTCTCAGTGCAGCTGAGAATACCCTTAATTCACCAAAATATGTCCCTCTGAAATCAGGGATTTGTTTTGTATGTATTTTGTTTACTCACCTCTTTAATTTACAATTTACTCATGATCATGCAATCCAATTTTCTATGACATTTTATACCATCTTCATTAACCATGTTAAAATTGTTATGAATTCATAATTGTCTGAATATCTAATTTAAAAAAAAAAGTAAAAAAGAAAGTGTTGATCTTCATGTTCAGGAATACTGAGGTCCTAATAGTTGTTTTTATTCTCCAGTCTCTATACCAAATGTCAGTATCTTAATTCTAGCATACCTCTCAGTTACATTTTTTGGTTACCAACATCAGAGAAATATCTAGTTATATTCAGGGCTATGTGAATCTGGAAGTCTATTATATACTTCTAGCATTGCCACAATAAACATCTACTTATAACCATCCTCCTCCAAGTCAGTTTTGACATAAAAAATTATTAACACACAGTATCTTACTATTTCTGTATTTGTGTTCTAGTGACACTTAATATTCCTCTATTTTAATAAAGTCTTGCTAAGTCCAAATGTCACATCCTGCACCTACAATTTCAGTCCTTCAGTGTCCTTGCACAACTCTTAGCATTTGCGTAAGAAATTTCCCACTGTTCTTCCTGGCATTTTATACATTTACAGTCTGTTCTGTCTTCCATTTTCTAGACTAAACAAACCATTTCAACCTCTCTTCATGGTCAAGTTTTTCAACCCACTTATCATACTTGGTGCTTGCTTTTGGCCTCCTTCCAGTTTGCCTACAGCTTTTCTACAACTGTGGCACCCCAAACAACATAATAATCCATCCGAGGCTTCTCTCCTGACATTGAAAATGACATTGGTACTTCCTGTAGCCCACACATATCACACTTTTGTTAATATGTCCCAACAGGATGTTTGTTTGTTTTGTATCAACACCATAATTTCAACTCCTACTCTGGAATCCTCTAGTCTAATCTACTACTCTTCATTTTGTGCAAACAGCTTTAATTTTTCATAGTTCTGTATACAGTGGCATTTTATTGATTCCAGTCAGTTCTTACTATTTATCTAAATAATTTTGAATTTAATAATGATCCATTAAGTGCTTGGTGTCCCCCTAATTTAGTTCTAGCTGTGGGTTATATAGGTGTTTTGTATTTCATCCCCTCATTATGGGACAAAAAGAAGCATTCTTGTGGTGAATCCCTGGTTGGACTGTATGTGAGATGTCCACATCCAAAAATTATTTTAACCTTCCTGAATGTGGCTGATAGAGAACATACGAGGTGTGATATAACTCCCTGGGTTGATTTTGATGGCATTATTCCATATTGTTTCTCCTTATTCTCTGGGACTTTGGATTCTTTGGATTGAATTCTGGGTCCATTATAGCAGGTTGTGCTAATATAAATGGTGCTATTGATGTCATTCAGTGTGATTAAAATTGCATGTACTGCTCAAACCAGGAAGGGACAAATAATTGGATTTTTTTATGGTTCCTCTATTCACCACCTGCCTAACAAGCTTTTTGTGCCATGAAATGAACTTGATCTTGTTAGCAATTTTCTAGTATTCTGTGTTTTACTACATGGTATTAAACAGATTAATTCACATTCAAACATACTATATCCAGTAACTTCTTATCTGGGGAAACAATAATTGCTTTGAAGAGGGCTATGAAATTTCTGTCCTGTTTTAACAATTCAATCAAAATGTTAATTACATTTTCTAAATAATCAAAGGATATTTCCTAATAATTTGAACATTCTGCTGAAAGCAATTTCTGGCCAACTGTTCTGTGGCTTTCCAGCTCTCTCTTCCTACAAATGCCTTCTTATCTTTACATTCATCTGGGTTTTTTAAAGTTGCACACAAAATTATCCTAAAACGCTTACACTGCCCTTATTCTTAGATTGATAGCTTTAAGCTGTGGTCACCAAAAATGTAGTCTTCCTGTGGTAAATTTACCATGAACCACAGTACTATTGTTAGATCAGGATGTTCAGTGGTAAATTTACCATAGGAAAATAACATGTTTTTGTAACCTAACTCTATGTATCCCTACATTTTATCTTCCCTTTTTGTATTCAAATTCTTTTCAGCAAAGTTTCAGAGATTATTTGTTATTTTTTCTATATGTTTCCGTATAATTCTGCAGCGCTCCCCCCTCCAGTTTTCTGTACACTTTTGTCCCATATCACACCTTTACTCACCCATTATTTATTCTCCTCAGTGACATTTTCTTTCTTAGATCATTCATCTAAATTAAACTTACTTAATGAAGAAGAAATGTCATATAATCTTCATCCAGGAGCCCTTGCAAGGCAAACTCTCCTTGTGCTTTATGGAACCTTTTGTCTGAGATTTGTGTCATCTCCAGACAGTTGCAAACAACAAATTCTGTGACATGGTCATTAGCTCTCATTTTCACTTGATTTCAATTCCGTTTTCTTTAGCCCAACTTCTAATAGTTGCATCTCTCAGTACTTTTAAAATAAGAAAATAATTCTTCAGGAAGTATCTTCTGAATCAAGTACCACAAGGAGAATCCTGCAGGTTTGGGGCTTTTTTCTGGTTTTAACACTTTTTTTCACCTATATTTATTCAATTTATCCTTATTGTTACTAGAGCCATTGTACTTACACTTCAGCCCTTTGCATGTCCAACTGATATGTAGAACAATAACTTTACTTAGGAAGTTTATTGTCACTTAGGTAATATTCTACCGTAACATTGCATTCTATTCTGCGAGGTCTTTGATCACAGAATCATAGAATCTCAGAATTGTTCTGGGTGGAAAAAACCTTTAAGATCTACAAGTCCAACCATAACCTAGCTCTACTAAATCAAGTGCTAAACCATGTTCCTAAGCACCACATCTACATATCTTTTAAACACCTCCAGGGATGGTGATTCAACCACCTCCTTAGGCAGCCTATTCCAGTGTTAAATAACCCTGTCGGTGAAGAAGGTTCTTCCAATATCTAATCTAAACCTCCCCTGGTGGAACTTGAGACCATTTCTTCCAAGTGCTGCTGCTTGTTGCTACGGAGAAGAGACCAACCCCCACCTTGCTACAACCTTTCAGGTAGTCACAGAGAGCAATAAGGTCTCCTCTCAGCCTCCTTTTCTCCAGACTAAACAACCCCAGTTCCCCTAGCCACTCCTCATTCTTTCCCCTCATCAGAATATTCTAGTGAACTATATATTTCAATGCCAAAGGGGAGAATCATATAAAGGGAGTCTGCTAAACTGGCTTGTGGCTACCACTAATGGAGAGGTGGGAGGAGAGGGACAAGCTATGGACCACTTAGCTGTTTTCAGGAAACCTTGGCAAAGTATTTTTCTTCCAAGTGAATGCCTCTGGAGATCATGTGGTTAGGTTATTCTCCTGTATTTTCTGTCTCTTGGTATTAATGTACATTTTAAAGCCTTCTTACATCTATAGCCTGCTTTGCTGGATGCAAATTCCTCACTAGCAGCTCTTGATGTTACTCTTATCACTAGCTTTGCACTTCAGGGCTGTCTGTGTTTCTTCTTCTGCATGCCTTCCTCTTTCAATTCCAGAACTGTGAATCAAAAGCTTTGAATTTCTCTTTGATGTCCTTCTTCTCTGATGTTGAATGGCTTGACGTTTTAACCATTATTTCACTCCTTTCTGCAGCAACAAGTAAATACTATTCCAGTTGCAGTACTATGGCAGGCAACTTACTTTTATAAAGAAGCACTATAAATACTATAGGTTAAAAAAAATTTGCATCAGTACTTACTGGAAGTCAACTTTGTGCATAATTGGGTGCTGTTTGAGTTTTATGTTACAGAATGCTGGCTGGTCTCCCAGCCCTTTTATCTTTTCTCTTATCCCTCAGAAACAGACAGACACAACATATTTTAATATGAAATTGATTGTAACATGAAAATGACCATTGGAAAAAAAAAAAAAAGGCGCAAAGATCTTTTTCTCCTTTGCTTTTCTCATTTGCTGAAAAAAAAAATAAAATATGAGCCATTTCAAGTATTTGTTGAGCAACCCACAGTAAAATTTGAACAAAAAATTATCTGTGGATTTTTTTTGCTTTATAACTTCAGTTGAGGTTATTACATTGATAAATACGTCTTTTTTACAAAGTCAACATTTTTTCCTTTTTTGATTCTGAAATTCAGTATGTACTGAAAGCAAAAGCTACTCCATAGACTCTTCCCACATAACTCTGTTGCCTGGGGCTTGAAAAGTCTTGATCTTTGACTCAAGGCTTTGCTGCCATAAGTCCTACCTACAGTTACAGCTATACTGGCAAATCTGAACCATTCCTCTAGTACTGTATTTTCCCTTCTGGGATTAATTTCACTGAAGTTCTGTTTTCCTCATGTTCAGAGCACCATGAGAGTGCATTACATCATCACCTTTACTGTAACACAAGCTTCAAATTTCATCTGAAAATCAGAGCAAGAGAAACATAATGTTGCATTAACAGTGATTTTATGTCTGATTAGAATCAGGTATTGAGGCTGTATCAGAACACATCCCTGTCTTGTAGATGCAGTGTCTACTGTTTTAAACATGAAGAATTTCAAACTCAAGAGCAGAGATGCAATGCACCTTCTGCAAGCCTGCAGCAAATATAGTGCAGTGAGAAATGTCCATAAATCTGGCAACTTGGGTTGCTGAAGAGTTTTGTGCACGTGGGAGCTTTCTCCCATTGTTAAGGAGTTCCAGCATCTCTCATCTGTACACTAGACTATGGAAAGCTGAGAAATGGAAGCATACTCATTCTATCTCCACTGTTGCCATGCTCTGGCTGTCATGCCCTGGCTGCCAGATAGCTGTGCTGGCAGTAGAAAACCCGTGCAAAATTTCAGAGCACACTGTGGTTTCTCTGCCCTCGGGGGACACAGACAACTAAGCCCTGTGCTGAGGAAAGGAACAATCTGTAATACCACCTTCAGCTTTCTTCCTGCCAAGGAAACTTAGCCAGAAGTTGCCTGGATGCAGCCCAGGCACTTCACAGGGTGTGTTTCTGATGGCAGACCAATATAAATTAACAAGGACTCTACTGACGCCGCTGTAGTTACATTGGTGAGACTCGGCCAGCTCAGAGAGAAGCTCATTTCTCTTCTTCTAACCCTAGTGCTTCAGCTTCAGACAGTGGGTGTCACTGAGACAGTGTCTGTTACAGACTCAGAGTGACCCAGCTTGGCTTGACATTGTGGTACTCTTGGAAAGAGTGTCTTGTGGTTGTACAGGATACTTTGTCCTGTGGCACTCAGAGCACTGCTGCCTCTGGTACAACTAGGGGCCATAGTGTTTTAAAAATATTTATTCTCTCAGCAGCCTTAGTGGGTATTGGGAAAAGCTACTAAATGGTAAAGGCAGTCATACCTCTATCTATTTCATATGTCCCTGCCTCTCTTACCTTTTCTTTGCTGAAACAAAAGACTGTATAAAATACTGGCCAAGTCCCACCGAGAATTTTTTATCACTTGGAGTCTTTACTATAATAAGTGCATATGATTCACAGTGTAAATGACTATCTATGTGACTAAAATTACTTGGCAGCTTTCCGCTGCTCATATATTGTTGTACAGACTGATTTATCTAGATGAGTTGTTTATGTGCTTTGAATAAGAGGTACTCTTTTGTTCTGCAGTAGAATAAGGAATTATTCCTTACTACAATCAGAGGAATGGAAAAATATATCTTGCAGCTCCTTTTTGTCAGTCATAGGAGATCAAAACATTTATAGATATGCAAGAAGTGTGTACATTACTCGTGTTCTGGCATCTACTTGCAGACTTAAACACAGACTGTGTGCTGGGAAGAGGTCTGGCAATTTTCCTGTTCTTACCTGTAGGTTTCATCTGAGAAAAAAATCCTGGTAAGCTCAGTCGGACTTCTGCAATTGATTTTCTTGGAAATTCAATTGGCATGAGTAATTACATTGTCAAACACATGTTCATACTTGAAGGACTTACTGTTTAACAGTCAACTATTTCAGGTAAAGGCAGTCTATCTGATGATCTGGTTGCACTGGTTAATTTGTATATCAATACTGCTGTACCATGTACAAGTCACAGAAGGGGATCTGGCTTATGAACTGACATAAATGAAAGTGGAGAAATACGTTACAGCTATATAAAAAACTACAAAGCACAAGGAATGTTCTTGAGCTTTGGAACTTGGACGTCTGTGCCATAACATTTAAAAAAATCCTGCCCAGTGTGGTTTTGGTTTGGGTTAATTAACACACGGTTCTTGGACATAGGTCAGGAGATAGCACGGACCACAGACCATTCCCAGTAAGTGTTCTACTTATGACCATCCTGTTTTAGAGAATAAGAGAGTTTAGCAGTAGGGACACAGTTTGTGATGTGCTAGTTGGTCTTGGTGCCACAGCCAAGACACAAGTACATTGCCACAAATGTTCAGGGCACTTTTTGGAAAAAGCTTCTGATGGTATCAGAGCAAGTTTATTTCTTACTCAAAACTATTTGCAAACTCTCTTCCATCTGTTTTGCAACTTGATAGCTCATTGTGTAGAGCCCTGCTGCTATGCAACTTCCACCCTGCATAAGCAACAGCTGTACCTTTGCTGGAATGACAATATTTACACAAGAAAGGGATTTCTCAAGGACATGCTTAAAAAACGCAAATTGAATCTGTTGTTCATTTGTTTGCTACCAAATTTGTCTTTGAAGCTTAGTGACATAAAAAAAAAAAAGAACTCACTACTCTAGCCATCTTGAAAAAAACGCATGAAACAAAGAGAAAACAAGTACAATTTTGCACTGAAAGAAATCTGCCTGAAACCAACCAGACTGAGAATGGTGCTTAGCAAATGTACCTTTTCTGGCCTAACCCAACAACAAACGTGTGCCATGGAGAAACACTCACTAAATTTTAAGAAGTTGTTGGAAGTCTATCTGAGTTCTTCCACTGTAGGCAGCCCACAATAAAAAAAAGGGGTGCTGGGCAGAGAGGAGCACAGCGATCCCTTGGCAGAGACCCTGGCACTGAGCCACCAATTCCTTCCTTGGCCTCTTCCTCTGCCATGGCTGGGTGGCCAGCTCTGTCCTCAAGATGCCTGCAGCAATCAGAGATGTTCCTAGAGATCCTGAAATTTCAATGTGCTCTCATCTTCAAGTCATTACAGAGAGGCTGCCATGCTTGCTCAGCCAAACACAAATGAATAATGGCCTATGCTTTGCTTTTACAATGTGTTTAATATTTACAGGTATTTCTCACTGCTCTCAGGAAATGGAGCAATGAAATAATTGCATTGTTGCTATGGAGCAAATATGTAGACTCATAATTTTTAAAAACTTTGCACTCTGAATCAACCTATAAAAAATCATAACTGAGCTCCACATGGCGGAGTATTATTTTTAATGGCTTCTTTTTAGTTGCCTTCTTTTCATCCCTAGAGGTTTGCTTCATTTTGGAAGAAATCTTTGTTTAATTTTTTGTTTATTCTTTAAATGAAAGCTGATATTTCTACACGACCATGTGACTTTGGGAGCCAGAATTTTAAGAAAGAGACAAAGAGAGTTCTGGTAAAAATCATGACAACTGGCAAGGCAATGCAGGAAGACTCCACATCTTTCCAGGCTATTTCCAAGATACTACTAATACTATTATGATACAGTAGTATGTACTATGATAGTGTATACTGTATAATGAACATTGTATTTTACTAGGATTTAAATGGTACCATCATCTAGAATTGTTAGAAAGGCTTTAAACTTTGTTTCACTATTAATTAACAGGTTTGTTTGAGTGTTTTTTTTTATAAAGGTGTTTTTGCTTTGTTGATTTATGTTTCATTACAGAGGGTATTGCTGGCTGCAAAGAAAGGAAATAATTCCTGAGACACTTCTAATAGAATCCTATCTGCAACAGCTCTTAAAAGTATTGCATGTGTAAAAAACATGACATGAGATATTGTCACTTCAAACCAGAATGATCTGTATTTTTGACACTGAAGTAACACATTTGCACTGAAAGTGTTAACTCGAGTGGCAGGAGTTTTGAGCTTCTCAGCCAGCAGGCCCTGGTGTGGGTAAGGCCTGTTTAGTTACACGGCTGGGACTCCACAGCCACCGTTTGTCTAGTGGGGAACCACGCACCAAACACGCCGTCTTGGAAACGCCAGCGTGGGACAATTATTTCAAATGAAACACGCCTGAGAATTTGGAGGGCAAATGTGGTCGTGCTCTCTGTTTCAGCCCAGTATGCACAAACTGCCTCTTTCCTGCAACATCTGAAACAAGTTTCTGTGCCATGGTCTTCCCCTTGCTGCGCTCTTTAAAAATGAAATTAAACACAGGGCCTTATTCATCTGAAAACAACCCCAGCAGCTGGTACTGCCTGAGCTCCGTGAGTCTCTTGTGCTCTCAAGACACTAATACAATTCTTAAAGAAAAAAAGATCCCCTTTCTAGCAGCCACAAAGGAGGCTATTAGGCATAATGATAATCCCATCCAGCAGAGCTGTTGTTCTGCTCTCTGCCATAGCAGAGAAAGTCATGTCTGTCCACAGTATCTGTTTCTCCTGGGACTCATAGTGCAGCATAGAGCACTGGCTGAAAGTGTTTTTTCTTGGCCAGGTTTGTGCAAAAGAAATATTAACAGATCTATTACAGGCTCTGGTATTTCAACTACCCTTTCTGGGCCTAGGATATGGAGAAGTATGTGGATGGAAGAAGCAATTTATAAGGCTTCATAGCAGAAGTCTCTTATGAAGGAAAAAAGGGGGGTCATCCTGCATTTTTCTTTTGATTTCTATGAGCACCCAAGAGGGAGAAAGAAGAGGGATTTGTGATTTGCCTCCACCTGAGGCCAAGTGTGTTTTGTGAAGTTTTATTTTCCCCTTTTCTCAAGAATTATTCTGTAAGTTTGTGAAAGATGGAAGTGTGAGTTAATGATGGAATAAAGGAATATAATTTACAAAACGGTAAAACAGAGAAAGATTAAGGTATAAGGAAAAATCTGAAGGTCCTGATATGAAGAGGATTACTTTTTGTCTTTCTGTTTGAGACTGTTCTGTAGGCTTGTTCCCAGAGCTATGGCCCAGACCACTGTCTAAGCTGCAGGCACTTGCATGAGTTTCAGAGAATTTCCACTGGAAGCAGCTGCATTGGAGTAAGCCTAATAGAAAAGCACATCAGGTTTTAGAGTAGATACCTTTGGTCTTCTAAGGCAAAATAGCAAGAGATGTAGCCCAATTTCAGACAGATTAGGCTTGCCAATGTGACACCTATCTACATGAAGGGCCCAAAGGAGGATCCTGCGAACTACAGACCTGTCAGCCTGACCTCAGTACCAGGGAAAATCACGGAGAGGCTCATCTTGAGTGAGCTCACATGGCAAGTGCAGGACAGCCATGGGATCAGGCCCAGCCAGCGTGGTTCAGGAAAGACATGTCCTGCTTGACTGACCTTATCTCCTTCTATGATCAGATGACCCACCTGGTGGATGAGGGAAGAGCTGTGAGCCTTGTCTATCTGGACTTTGGAAAGGCCTTTGACACCATCTCTCACAGCATTCTCCTGGAGAAGCTGGTGGCTCATGAGATAGGCAGGTACACTCTCTGCTGGGTAAAAACTGGCTGGCTGGCCAAGCCCAGAGAGCTGCAGTGAATGGGGTTGGATCCAGCTGGTGGCCAGTCACCAGTGGTGTCCCCCAGGGCTGAGTTTTGGGTCCAGTCTTGTTCAATATCTTTATTAATGATCTAGATGAGGGGATGGAGTGCTTCCTAAGTAAGTTTGTAGATGACACTAAGCTGGTAGGAAGTGTTGATTTTCTTGAGGGTAGGAAGGCTCTGCAGAGAGACCTGGACAGGCTGAATCAATGGGTCGAGGCCAATTGTATGAGGTTCAACAAGGCCAAGTGCTGGGTCCTGCATTTTGGTCACAACAACCCCGTGCAAAGCTACAGGCTTGGGGATGAGTGGTTGGAAAGCTCTATGGTAGGGAAGTACTTGGGGGTGCTGGTTGACAGCCGACTTAACGTGAGCCAGCAGTGTGCCCAGGTGGCCAAGCAGGCCAACGGCATCCTGGCCTGCATCAGGAATAGTGTGGCCAGCAGGAGTAGAGAGATGATTGTGCCCCTGTACTTGACATGGTGAGGCCACACCTTGAGCACTGTGTGCAGTTCTGGGCCCCTCACTACCAGAAGGATGTAGAGTTGCTGGAACGTGTCCAGAGAAGAGCTGCCAAGCTGGTGAAAGGTCTGGAGAACAAGTCCTAGGATGAGAGGCTGAGGGAACTGGGATTGCTTAGTTTGAAGAAGAGGAGGCTGAGGGCAGATCTCATTGTTCTCTAACTACCTGAAAGGAGGTTGTAGGGAGGTGGGAGTTGGCCTCTTCTCCAAAGTGAATAATGATGGGATGTGAGGAAATGGCCTGAAGCTGCACCAGGGGAGGCTTAGACTGGATATTAGAAAGAATTTCTTTACCCAAAGAGTGGTTGGACACTGGAAGAGGCTGCCCAGGGAGGTGGTGGAGTCACCATCCCTGGAAGTATTTAAAACAAATGTAGATATAGTGCTTAGCAGCATGATTTAAGCACTGAACAATTAGATTAGGTTATGGTAGGGGGATTTAGGTTATGGTTGGACTTGATGATCTTCAAGGTCCCTTCCAACCAGGATGATTCTATGATTCTATGAAAGAAGAACAAAACTAGTGTTGAAACAATACCAGTTGCAGAGGCCAAATTATACCTCTACTTCAGAAAAACAAAAGTTGAGCCTAAAAGTATGTGTACCACCTGTGCAGGCTGTGGTTGAAAGAAAGACATTCTTCGTTCTCAATGTCCTTACTAATTTACAAATACAGTAACTGGCAGTTCAGAGCTTTGAAATTTCTTTGCTGACACATTTTTTTAAGACAAGTGAACTTCGACTAAAAGGTGAGGATGCAAATATTTAGTCATTGTAGGAAAATGTTACTTGATTTTCATGCAAGTTGTTTTGGCTTATCTAGTGTGCAGGTGTTTTCAGCATTGATACTGGAACTTGCTGTGACACATAGGCAAGTTAAAACATAAATGAATGTAGGAGATTTTCTGCTTTAACGTTTAGGCATAATTTAGTAAATTGTGCTCCAATTTAGGTAACTTAACTACCAATTGCATAATACAGTGTTTAATGCCACATTAAATCTACAGTTTTCTTCTCCAATGATAACCTGAGCAATTTTTCAGCAATCAGACTATTTTTTTTTTTTTTTTTTTTGCATAGGTGATAGGAACATACAGCTCAAAATGAAATGTGTTTGGCTTCTTGTATTCCTTAATTTCCAGAAAAGTAGGGCTTCAACCTTTCACCTAATTGTTCCACAACTATAGCAGTTTAAATATGTTTTAACTTGTGTTTACATTATTTTATTCCCAAAGGCCTTTGGCAAGACTATTTAAGCTGCAGGTTTGTGCAACCCTGATTTCATGCAAGAAGTTAAGCATGAGCTCAACATGAAGCATACACAGTGTGAGCGAGATAGACGATAAGCAAAATGCTCGGGCTGTTAGTGGGCATTCCTAGCATCCATTTGCCTTATTTCAGTATTTAGGACACCACAATTGTCAGCATGGCTCAAGCAACTGACCGGTGAAACTGTGGCTCACCTGAACTGCCCAGTGCAGAGCTGTTTTGAAGTCTTTGTCCACCAGAGTCAGGTCTGCTCCCTTGTGCAGCAGCGTCTGGGTGTGCTGGGGCCTGTTGTGGAAAGCAGCCCAGTGGAGTGAAGTCATTCCCTGAAAACCACAAACCCAGAGAGCAAATAATTGTCACTCACAGGAGCACCCTTCAAGTCTCTGTAGATAAGCTAGACAGTTCTGAAACCATTTGGGACTGACAGACTCTTCTCTCTCCCTCTTGTATTGGAATAATTAGTAACAGCTTCTGAATTAGTAAAGTCATAAGAGGGAACCAAGCAATTAGTTTTTTGGAGCTATTACAGAAAATGGATAGAAAAACAAATGCTTCTTTTGTATGTGACTATAGCCTCTTATAAATGGTTTGGACCACAGTGGCTGGGGAGTGGTTCCTCACCGCTCAGTTTGGATCCTTGAGAAAAGCCTGGTTTAGACTGGTGCTTTGGCATGACACAGTGTGATGTTTATTTTAGGTTCTATCTTTAATTAAAAAAAAAATAAAATTATATGCCAGTATCTAGCTGGCACTAATCAGCAAGCTGAGGAACTGGTCTAGTGATGTCAACAAAAAAACCAGTATGAACATATAATATTTACTGTTTAGGGAGCAAAGCAAACAGTAAGCCACTGACCTGCATTTGCACTCCACTTTAGATGTGTTCGCTCAGTCTTAGTAGATCAGTGAATTCATGTCCTGTACTTGCACCTTCATCAGCATTGACATACATGCCTATATTTTACTCTACAGTAAAATTTTTCTGTAGAAAGTTATCATTCAATGTCTTAAAAAATTGCTAGTGTTGTTCACATGTGGTAACATTTTACGTTTGGCAGGTATTGTTTGCTACCTCTTATCAGGGAAGATGTACTTCAGGAATCTTGTCTGGTTTCCAGAGTCATCAAAAGCAAAAATTGTAGAGTGGAAAAGGAATTAAAAATTGACATAGAACCCCATACAGGCAATTGGTAACAACTCAGATGAAGTATGAACTATTAAACATTGATGCAGACAGTTTATCAGTACATTAATACTGCAAGTTGTTAGCAGTGATTTTCTAACTAAAAGCTTGACTGTCCCAACATTAATTTCTCTCACTCATCAGGCATCTTATAAGGCTTTTCAGGTCTGTAAATGGCTTAAGTAGTCCCCAGATGACAAAAGAGAGCAGTTGAACAAGAGCAGTTGTGTTTTTAGTTAGGGTTTGCAAAGCTTAATCATGGGGTTTTGGTTTTGTAAAACCAAAAATGAGGGGAAAATGCTGCCCTAAGTGAAACTAATGGGAGCTCTGCCACTGATATCAGTGGACCAAGGTTTTGACACAAGAGTCTTAGTACTGTGGATAGACACTATCTGTGCACGCTGTGAAGTGAGGCTTCAGTGAAGTGATTTCCAGCTGGGAAATGGATCCTCACCCCTAGTCCTGGAAAGCAGGACAAAATCACTGAAAGAGGTGAAACTACTGTGTAGGAGGCCAGCTTTCTGTTATCCACTCTCAGCCTCTTAATATAGACAAAAACCCTTGAAAAATCAACTTGCTCTGTTTCTACTGCAGTAACCAGCAGAGTCAGCTGTAAGAACTGTGGGTAGGGATCAAAGATCTAGTACAGGGAAGCAGCTCAGAGAGTCAGTGACAGATGCTTAGGGAGCGAATGTAGAGAAACCAGGCTTGATGATATACAGTCACCTAACATTTGGTAATCAGGGTAAAGACTTCCTATGACATCCAGACCTCCACAAGGTAACAATGCTTTTTCTGAAAAGGCTGTTATTTTCATTTGCTTTAAAACTGCTGCCTGATAATTTCTGCAGGTGTTCCCATAATTTTATATGTAAAAGCAGTTAATAATTATTATCTTCTTATCTTCTCTGTGCAATTTATGATGGCATGGACATGTATTATCCCTCTGACGCAGTTGCCAAGCTGAAAGTCCTATTGTAGTTAGTTTGTGCTAGTTTTTAGCCTGCCCATGAAAGGAAGCTACTCTATAACTATTATAATCATTGTAGTCCTTTTCTGTTCCTTTTCTTATATATCCTTTTTCAGATTTCTCCTGCAGCTGACATTCAAGATGCTGGTGTACCAAGGATTCAGACAGTATAATTCTGCTTCCTGTTTTGTTCTCTATTTCTTTTCTAACAATTCATACATTCTCTGTGTTCTTTCAGAACACTCATCTGAACAAAGAGCACTGAGATGGTTGTAGTGGCAGCTCACACATGTGGGCCTGATGCAGCGGGCAATGGCTGTCCAGCTTGCACACATCTGATTTGTGCATGGTGATACCACCCTTGAGTGGCATCTGTAGATAGACTATATACAAGAGGAAGCATGACAGTGATATCAGAACTGCCAAAGCTGAAGATCCAGTAGAACAGAACATTAAAGGTGAGACAGCAAAACAATTGCAAATTTATAAAAAAGAAGAAGCAATAGGGGACATAAAAGGAGAAAAAACAAGAAACGGCTGTGGTAAAAATAGTGTGACAATTGTTTTGCACAGATTTGAGGCTTTTTCAGAGAATGTTTCTTCACATTGTCATCTCACAGGCTTCATAAGTCAAGCCACAGAAAGCCACAGTTGGGGGAACTATGAAACCTCCAGATGTATTTCTTACTCTTTACGCATTCATGCATTCATCAGGGCGTATTTTTCAATTATAAGATGGCAAAACTGAACTGTTTTACTTATGCCAAGGCAACAGCTCTATTAGCTGCAATCATTTGTGAGAGTCTACATTTTTCAGATAACATGAATATTCAGGAGTTAGTATTGACACACAAACAACTGTCTTCTCATTGCCAAATGATAGTGAGCTGGACTAAAAGCTCCAAATTGCATGTAGGACACGTTACAGCAAAACATTACAGACTGAAATTATGATCCATGGTTCTGTGGAATTCATGAGCAACATAATTCCACACTATGACAAAGCATACATTTAGTTTAGGTTGTTGTGTGCAGGGTCTGAAAACTATGCAGTGGATAGGGAAACCTCAGGGGAAGAGGGAAAATTAGCAATCCTGTGGTGTTACTGGCCCCGTGGAGAAGAGATGCATCTTTAAGCAATCGTTAAAGAGAAGAGAAACAAATACAAAAAGATATCCAGAGTCAGTCTTGTGTCTTGTCTGTTCTATTTGGACAGGAACACATTTGGGAAGTTAACATTTTCCATATACATATATATATACAGATATATATGCAGGCCACAATTCTTCAAGGTTCAGGTGATAGTGTAAAATTTTGTAGCTCCATGGATGTTCTGTGTAATATTAGCTTTCCAATATTTTTCCTGAAAACAGTACTTTAATGACAGCATGGTTGGTAAATGTGAAGATTTAGTCCAATGTCTAACTACAGAAGAACCAAAAGCAATTAATGTCTAGGCAAGTGACTTAAGACACTGATTCAAGGTACCTCATAGCTGGCAACATACAGAGGTTTATTAGCCTAAAGTTGCATGATGTGTAGTAGGAAAAATGAGATAATACTTTTCAGAGTTCAAAAAAAGCATTATTGAAATTTTTGACTAGTGCATAGTCATATAATAAAATTGATAGTACAGTGGTTTCTCAGCAGCATGACTTGTATGCCCCCAGAGCCTGGGACTGTGAGTTGTAGCACAAGCTCACTCACCTCATTGTCCTGATGATTAATTTCACTAAGATTTGACTGCTGCAGAAGCACGTTCAGAAGCCTGCAGAAGCAATGACATAATCAGTGTCCTGTACTCCTGACTAAACCTGAAAAATACACATTTTTTCAGAAACAAATAATGCAATTTCAAGAAAAACTAGTATTAGTGATGGGCTCAGGTCAGAATTCCAGGTCTGAGATTTGTCATTCTAGAAAAGCAAATAGGACCTTATGGCTTATTATTACAACAGAAGTTTAGGGCTGGGAATTAAAAACAGATCCACTAGGGAGATTTTTTTTGCTGATTGCTGGGCTAGAATCAGAGTGCTCAATACTATACATGACTGCAGTAGTCTGGTAGCTTAGTAATTACCTGTAATCCTATTTTATAAAGTTTTAAACAAACAGAAATACTAATGACCAGTTTTTTAAAAGGATTTTTCACTCTTCTTAACTCTTGGAGTAATGTGTGATGTTGTATGTGTTTGTGCATGCCTAGTATATATTTACACATACACAAGCTAGTAGTATTTTACAAGACCTTACAGAGCATCTGCTGGGATGTGGCCGTTGTTAAGGCCAAAAACATAGCAATGCATTGTTTCACATTTTATAGAATATCAGGCTACAAACACTCCCCTCTGGTGGACGGAACAGTCACAATAAAATAGTTAAATGAAATATTACTCAAATGCAGTAATTTTTTTTTAACGCTGCATGGATTTTGCTTTTCTTTTCCTTTTGGTATCTTATGAAGATGTTCTAAAATAGCCATCAAAGGTTTGATGGTTATGTTTTATAGTAGAATGAAAAGTGTTTGGATTATGTACATGGGTGGACCATGGAAATGAAAAGGACCATCCTGTCACAGGCTGTAACAAAGACAAACAGCACAGATCCTAACATGGATGTACAGCTTACAGGATTCTAGCAAAAGACAAGATAAATAGTGGATCCCTGGATAAGATTATAATGCAAATCTCTGGCTCATGCAATGGTGTGAATTTGCTAGAAACCTTCAAAACAGGAACATTTAAAGACATGCTGTTTTGCAAGGAAATGTAAACATGAAGTCTCAGGGAGGGAACTGTGATAAACGTACAGATAATGTACAGATAAATGTATGCAACTATGCATTTATTCAAATGCATTGGAGACCAAATGAAGATCTTTTCCTGCTTTTTTGTTCTTCCCATCCAGTAATAAGTAATTAAATAATCTAAATATTCAAAAGAAAGACATTTACAGTTGCTTAGGGATGATTTGGGCAATTCTGCAGGTGAAAAGCTTATCTGGTGGTAATATCATCTTCAGGTCCCAGAAGTCCAAATTTATTTTTTCTAACTAGAATACCCCTACAGAGTGAAGACTGGGCAGATGCTTCACTAGGACCTGAAATCCACTGGTATATGGATACAAATACTTGTAGAAAAGGGGGTGTTACACCTCCTTTTCTGAATCACACAACCAATAGCTAATGGAGTCATACTATAGGAACTCTGAAAAAGATGACATTTTAGGATTGCTGTGATTAGTCTGGTAAAAATTTTTAAAAGGGAAGAAATATTTTGTGGTCATTTGGCACAATGACTCAGAATCTCAACTTCAGTATCTGAAAACTACTGAGCAGAGAGATAATCATAGTACACTTTTAAAACCTGTTTATCACAATATGGTTTTATAATCTGATACATGATTCTGTCATTTAACCCCAGATATAATAAATGAAACTGGTGTATGTGAAGGAAATCTCATTCTTTGAGTGTAAAACTTCTATTAACAGCACACTTTGACTCACTTTATACTGTTAGACTATTATGTCAATGTAAGTGCTACCACACCAATATGTAGGTACTCAGCCATGCAGCTGAGACTTCTCTGATATCTACTCTTAAAGCCATGGATTGGGAGGTCCACAGATTCTCTTTCCACCTTTCCTCTTAGGCTCTGTGGAATGCACTGAAGCACATAATCAGTTAGCAAATCCATACTTAAATTGTCTTATCACTGTGTCTGTCTTTCCATGTGGTCCATGTGCTGCCTCCAGCATGAGGTTGTAACAGCAGGCTGCCAGCTTTCAAACTTGGCTGAAAAAAGCATTTCATAGCTGGACACTGCACGTGCCCTTCTGGCAACAACATGGGGTTTACATGAGTGACAATGACCATGATGGACAAGCTTCCCCATCAGGGCTCCAGGCATGTCTTCTGGGCATGGGGCAAACCCAGAAAGAAGTCTGAGGAAAAGGAATTGAGCAACTGGTAAACGCCTGCACAGAGCAAAGGTCTGCCTGTATCCATGGAGAATGTGAAAAACATTCAGGGAACCTTGTGTACTGCTGGTAAAGTAGATTATTGTTCTCTTTCAAGTAGCAACATGTGCAGTGTTGTACAAACACTGTCTTCTTTCTGTAGAGGCTTTGTTTAATGAAAGTGACCTGTACTTTTGCAGAAACCTCAAACTATTCTCTCCAAGTGGTGCATGAAAAGCAATGATAACACGGAAAATGAGTAAAGCTGTTAAAAAAGGCTGGAGAGCGAGATCAGCAGAAATGCAGAGATCTGGGCTGGTCTGATACAGCGACAGCAGCAAAACTGTGGACTCAGACATCAACATTTTGCATGTACTGAATGCTTTACCCCTCTCTAGTTTCTTTTTATCCCTCCTGACATTATTTCCTTAGACGAGTTTTTTAAAATTAATTTATTCGGTTATAGAAATAAAAAAATTATAGTCTTCCTATTATCACAGGCTGGAATAAGTCAAGGAGGCTCTTTCTTAAGGCTTCTTGTGAAGACAGTCTGTAGTTGTTACTCCATCTTCAGTAGAAGTACTTAAAATCCACCAAACCTCAGCTTCCCCTTTACAACAGGGGCTCTCAGGAAGGTTGTCATGTGGAAAAATCTTCTCACATTTGCCATGCTACTTGGAGGAGAAGTCCAGGGAAGGAGCTTCTTGTCATATTTATTGTGGGCAGGTGGCAGAAAGGTCAGGGGAAACGTAGGGTTTCAACCTCTATTACAGTGTTTCACCCCTTCTGCAGTTGTGATCTTAAACCAGCCTCCTCACCTTACTTAGCCATGCATCTCTGTTACCCAAGTGTTGTAAAATGCTCTTCCTCCTCTCTACATCCTTTATGATAACCACTAACAAAAGGAGCAAGTCACAAGTTTAACGATCACAGCTAACCTTCCTGACTTCCTTCCAGGCTATGTAGTTGTGTTGGTGACTACCTGTTCAGATTCAACCAGCAAATGCTGTCAGAACCCGAGACATACCTCACGTCAGGCTCTGCAGTAGCAGCATGTAGTGGCAACCTCCCATTTTTGTCGGGTATATTCTGCTTAGCACCATTTCTGAGCAGGCTGACACAGCCTTCCAGCCAACCCTAGAAAAGAAATCAGAGTGTGTCAACGAGTAGCGTGAAATGCATCAGGCCAGATCTTTGCTTGGTGGTTCTGACATCCATGTGTGACTGTAGCGGTTTCTGCCAGCAGAGGAACTAGTCTTTTGTTTCCCCAGTATAGGTCTCTCATCACTCAGAGTGGTACCCATTTAGAGCTGGACGCTCAGACTAGCTTGGTCATTCATTTCTGCGATCAGGTATTTTCTTTACACTGCATTTTGTTTTTTCTGGAGCTGTAGCAAGTACCAACCAAGTAAACAGTGATTAAAAACCTCCTAATTCCTGTATCACTAACAAATGCTACACATACTCCTGCATGTGGATTTGATTATGCTAGGTTAAACCAAGAGCACAAGCACTTCATCTCATTTCCTTTATGAGATTTTAGCAGGGTTGGCAAATCAGTAGTGAAAAGCCTTAGAGTATGGTCTTACAGACCCTGTTGAAAAGTCTGAATTAGGGACAATGTCAGACTGAAAACAGCACCAAAACAGATGAGATGAATCATTCCTTGAACTAAAACCTTCCATTGATCACCTCAGCAAAAAAGCAAGTAAACAATCTGGCTGTGACCTCATAAATCTTTTAGCATCTAAAACCCCAGGGAAATCAAGCATATGTTTAAGTGTTTTGTTCAAACCTCCGCAGGCAATCGATAAAGACTGTTCCCTCCTGTATGAGCTACGTCAGATCAGCATTACCAGCATTTATGGGGAAACAGTGTGGAAAGATTGAAACAGAACATCCCTGTTGCAGCTGCTGGTGGAAACACAAGACCATTCAATTCTGCATGCTATTGTGACTGTGGAGCTCTGCTGAATTCAGTTTTCTGGACAGACATCACAGCCAAATGCTCTCTATAACTCCAGTTACATCCATCACAGAAACAGAAATGGAAACTTAGAAGCCTGGGTGGTTTAAATCTTTTCCAGTAATTTATTTTTTTCCAAAGAATATTTCTTCCCCTCTGGGAAAAGAGAAAGGAAAAAAGGAGCATGACATCAATTATGGGATTTTTTATTTTTTTTTTTAATTTCTGGCAGAGGAAATGTTTATTCTCAAGTAAGGCAGAGGAAATGTTTACTCTCAAGTGAGTGGAGCATGCTCCTTGCATTGAAAGAGACTGCCTGTTTTGCCATTTTCTACATTTATTATCCGGCTGAATATATCACATAGCTGAGCAGAATCATTGCTTTTGTCCTGAATTTGCAGGAAGAAACTACATGCTAGGGATATCATTTAATTAGGCTGCCACAGTATCTGTTTAAATGAACTGGCCATGTGTCATCCAGCCATATCTCATACTGTGCAGCATGGGTGAATATTCTTTTGTCCTTTCTGTCCAGCTTATAATGGAAGCTTATGGTCAGCTCCTCTGCCCAAATAATTTAGTCCCCATCCTCACTCTTAAACCTGAATTCCCCCCAGTCAGGAGCAGAAGACTAAGGAGAAGAGGACCATCCTTGTGTTCTTCAGACAGAGAGCCTCACATCTCCATTCCCAAATTTCTCAATGGAATGTCTGCTCCTTCTATCACTTGCATGTGGGCTAATTGGGGGATTGGATTGCTTATGATCTGAGTATCTGCACTGCCATCTGCAGCACCTTGAACTTAAGTTCTTAACCTGGCCATCAAGGTTCACCACTATAGTGAAAATAAGCAATGTCCTGACTCATGTGGTGTGCTGACAAGCAGCATAGGTGGAGACAGGAATGCTCTCCCTGGAAGGTCATAAAAATCCCATGCTGATAGCGGGAGGGGAGAGGTTAATCTGCATATTAAGACAAGTGGGGACTTTCCAGTACACAGGAAGAAGTGGCTTTCTTGAAACCACACGGAGAACCCTAGATCTAGTGAAATCCCCATACCAAGCACTGATTTTACAACCTGAAAGAAAAGACACTCACAGAAGGCCTGATCCTTTTCTAATAATCATTCTTTTCAGCTTTGCACTAAAGTTCACAACTGCACCCTTGTCTAGATCCAAATGTTTGCACTTTCTTCCTTTTTGCAGTATAAAAAGAAATCTTATTTAGTCTGAACATTTACTCCCTTCACTCCATCTGTCTTTCCGTATTTCTGCCCCAAGTCTTGGTACCAGATAAGTTGCCAGAGATAAACTGGTACGTCCATAAGCATCTTGAGTGTTAATATTGGCTCCCATCTTCAACAGAAGCTTCACTGTGTCAACCTGGCGTCCTGACACAGCATGCATCAAAGGTGTGCAACCTGGGGAGGAAAGTCAAATGTTCTTTTACAATTTTTATTTTGTCAAAGCCACAAGATAGAGATATTTTCTTATTTTCTAATGTTAGCACTGGCAAATTTACAAATCCTTTCCCTGACAACTGTCCAACAGTTGTACTCAGCATTTTGCAGGCAGGAAGTAACTGCTAGGCCAGTTACTGACCACTGATTTTAAAAAAGCATGACTTCATTAGCCTCATAAGCCTTGCCTCATTAACTGTCTTTCTGGAGGGAAAAGTGTTTTTCTGTTGACAAGCTCCCAGTATGAACTGTTTGCTTTATACACCATATTGGAGGCTGATACTCTTCAGAGTGACTAGTAGCCAGATAGTACTCGGCTAATTTTCTCAGGGTCCAGATTAATTCTGTCACTATGAAAGACTAATGATGCCAAGCCCTGTCCCATGCAAAGGTGTATGTGTGTGAGTTGATGCTTTATATGGACAATAACTGATTTTAAAAACTGGATTTGTTATAGACTATTTTCTTTTGTGTTGTCACAAGAACTTATTTTATACTCTGCAAAGAATGTATGTGCTGGAAAAAGCCCTGAAATCTGCATTCCAACCTAATACTCAAATTTCATTATGAAGTAGTATGATGTCTTTTAATTGCTCTTCCATCCGTTCTTTTAAATGCTAAATAACAGCAAAAGATTTTCCTGCAGGATCTGACAAAGCAACTTAAAATTACTAAGCTGGACTAAACATGAATATTAGACTACTAGAAACTTCAGACAATTGAAAAATAATTATTCTTACTGGATTCAATGAGACTGCTGAGCAAATGCGTGCTACTCAACCTGAGGTTATGCAGGCTCTGCCATATGTACAGGTTATGAGCCATATGTTCTGTCTTGCAAGACTGGTCTTTAGTTACATTTGGATGTACAACCAAGTAAACAGAGTTTTTCTGGAGCTGAAATATACCTGTTTGCTGATCAGTTTATCTCCACCCACTGCCCTTCATACCTAGTTCATCTTTCATTAAAGATCTGGACTCAGAGCATTTTAGCTTGGTTAAGCATTTTCCCTACTGATCAATAGTGTTTTAAGGACTAAACAATTAGGCTGTCTGGTTTAAAGGATAGGAAAAACTGGTAACTTGGTAAAAACTGGTAAAGATTGGAATAGACAGCGTTCATATGGATGCTTTCAGAGAAAGTGCAATTATTTTTTTTTTTTTTAATAAACTAAGTCTTCTTGAGAGAAGCTTCCAGACATCTGTGGCTCTAATTCACTTGGAAAACAGATCTATATAAAACCCAGCCAAAGAACAGTGCTTTGTAATAACATTAAATAGTAACTTGAACACAAAATGAACTGAAGCCCAGTCTCGCAGATAAAACAGGTTATTTAGAACACTGTGAATTGTACAACCAACCCTTCGGCAAATACTTACATGACAAAGTCATTCAAATTGTGCCTGTACATAGATGAGTTTTTCAGTGGAACCCTCTACTCTAGAGATGTGCAGAGTGTATAGGATTAGCTTTGATAAAAAAATACTTTTTCCTTCCCTAAAATTACAACAATTTCTCACCATCTTCCTAAGGAAGATAAAATGGATTAGTGCTGAAGAACTGCCCAATCATAGCTAAACAACTTATTTGCATCCATATAAAAATCTTACAATTACAGGGGGGAAAGAAGTATCTGAACTGAGCAGTTCCAGTGGATGTTCCAAAGAATACCTCAAATTTCCGATATTCTGCCACTAAATATAATTTGCTGAACACAAAAATCAAGATTACAAAAAAAGGGAAAATTTAATTGCAAGCTGAAGCAATTTATCCCCTGAGAGCAAGTTCAGCCTTCATTTACCCTCACTGTCGCAGCACTCCAGGATGGAAGGATCTTCTCGAATCACTGCAGTTAGTGTGTTCACATCACCATTAGCTGCTGCTTGGTAAACCACAGTCAAGTCAATCTCTTCTGCTGCATCACCTGCAGAGGAGGCGTATGCCCATGAGTAAGCAGAAAGCAAGTAAAAATTATTAACAATTAAAATAATGACACTTACTTCACTGAGTTTTCTTGCCTATATAACCTGAGATGGAACAAAGTGTTATCTAAGCAGCACTGTGGTTTCTGTTAATCATCTACAACTTGGTTTTCATCATAACTTCTTCCAAAAACTGTCAGACATAGGCACTGAGAAGACATAAGAAAACTTCTGGAAAGTGTCCACCACTTACAAGAAATCATTCTAACATAAATGTAACATGACTTGAGAAACAATGAGAAAATAGCTGAATTAGCTCATAATACTGCTGGCTACACTTTCATGAAATAGGATGAAATCAGGACACAGGTGTTTTCAGTTACAGTGTTATCCTTGCACCAGCCAGAAGACTGAATCTTATCACTTCTTTTCCCTGCAGTGTCGAGTGTCATTCTCTTCTGAGGAAGGTGAACTTCCAGCAGTAATGGTTTGTATTAATAATTCTTGCAAAAAGGAAAGGTAGGCTATTGCTTGGGACTCAGGAGAGGTTTAGTTTGTCTGAAATTACAGTATGAGGTTTTATTTAAAGCAGATGTTTTGCAGGATGTGTTCCAGAACACTCCTCAGGTTTTTGTTTCTAGAGAAATTAATTAGATGATTCTCTCTTTGCTTCTTTGCTTGTAACTTCCTTCCAGACTGGTCATCCTGTGCTCCAGATGCCTGCACTTCCTTTGGCTTCAGGTGAACTTTAACTAATCTGTTAGCTACTGGAGTCAAAAGAATTGATGTTTTGGTGAAAGATCAAATCTGATGTAGTGGTATCTCCTAGATCTGTGTTGTTGGTCAGCCACAGTCTTATGTTTAATTTTAAAAAGAGTTTCTGGTATCTATTAATTAAAAAAGAAGTACACCTGCAGTGAGCTGTGCTGTTTACTGTGGCTGAGGGTCAGAACTACAGAGCATAACATTTGTCCAGCCACTGCACTACCTTATGAGCAGGAGAAAGTAAAACTGATGCCTAAATCACACTAGAGAGTTGATCAAAGGAAAGACAGATTAAGTAACTGGTGACTTATCCAGACTGTCCTGTCTTCTGGAGACAGCATAACTATGTAAGCTGTGCAGAAAAAAGGGAGATGGTTTAAGAGAATTTTAAAAGTTAGTAAAAGTCTTTTTCATAATAAACCACATTATTAATAATACATGGTTATAAAATATATTTTAAACATTGTCATATATCTTTTTGAGTGTTAACAGATCTTTATTTTGAATGATTAGCCACACTACTGTGATTAGATGTTGTCAAAGATGAACCTGCATGAGCTCCATGCTGGGGTTTATAGCCCAGCATAATTCCCCATATGTGACCTCTCCTTGGGATGCTGTCATCACTCTCAACTTCAAAATTTGGCTGCCATGGAAATGCAGCTCACTCTTATCCTGGGATGCGTTAGTGCAGCTCACTCTTATCCTGGGATGCGTTAGTGCAGCTCACTCTTATCCTGGGACGCGTTAGTGCAGCTCACTCTTATCCTGGGACGTGTTAGTCTGTCAGAGCTGGAGCTCTGGTTGTGCGCTTGGAAAATCCAGAAAGCTGATGTTACATCTGTCTTCACCAGTGCACAGATTCCCTCTTCATCACTATTCAACTGAATAGAATTTAATATACTTTCTTCTAGCTGTTCTTTTAAATTACCCATTTGATAAAATCTGTAAATTAAAAATGTTAACTTGATTTTTGTTCTTCTGGAGAGCCTATTGCTGAGGGAACTGTTCATTTGTCTCAGAAACTGTGACCTGTGTGGTTGGGAGATCAGGAGAGACTGAGAGTCATTGCCCCTGGAGAGTCATCATCAGTGACTAGTATATGAAAAACGAAGTGACTTTACTGCAGAGCCCATTAATTGGACTTTTGTATCATGCGAGATCTGCAGAGTGCTCACACAATCAGTAAATGCAGTGAATAATAACACGGCCTGAGCTAGCCCCTTACTCTAAGAGGGATATAGCAAGGGCTGAGCTGAAGGCAGGGAGACAAGGCAGAGAGGTTCATTGCTTGTGTTGCTCCTCTGAAGGGACACAGAAGGTGCCAGCCACATGTACTGACACAACTCCTCTCATACCTCCATGTGGTGGTTATTATATGGGAATGGTACAGAGAAGATGCTGCTGGCATTGGGAAAGAAACTGTTAGATGTGCTGAGAGAGACAGTGGATCGAAGGGGCCCTCACCTGCATTTATGCATTCAAATGTGAATTTTGTACTTTTTGCTCTTCAGCCTTTTAAGTACTGTTAAATTATCCTGCTGTGAGTCAGGAGCAGAACAGTCAAAAAAGGAAACCTCCATCTCCTGAGCAGAGCAGTTGCTTATCCAAAGGGCAGTACGGCAGCAAGATTACGACAGAGATGTGCACTGTATGAGTCCCTGACTCCCTCTGCCCTGTTTTGTCTAAAACCAAAACATCTTCTCCCCTGTGTCTTTGCTTGTGCTGGACTGAATCTGCTTTTCCCAGAGCAATTAATGTCCTGTGTGAGAAGAGGAAGAAAAACTCTGCAGGGATGGATGGATGGATGGATGGATGGATGGATGGATGGATGGATAAAGTTTTCTTCATGGCTCCTCTTGCAGAACTCTGGCTCCTTTCCTCACACTTCCCCACCGGTAAGTCCTAGATGTCAGAGCAAGGAGAGGCAGGTGGACCAGGCTATTACCCTGCTGGCAACAGAGAGTGGGCCAGGAGGAACTGATGAGCGCTCATACTGTGCATCTCACATAAAGCAGACTGATGCTAATTCCATCTCTATAGGGTGACACAATTTCAAGCAGGGTGTCTTTAGCATGACCTCTGTGGCTTTGGGTAGGGGTTGAGGAGGAAGACAGATGCACGTTCTTATGCTTCATATGACAGGGATCAGGAAATGCCAGAAGGGCTTGGATGTTGTTTATTCTGGATGCACTTGGCTCTAGGTGACACAACATCTCCCACTTAATCTTCTTCCAGCTTACTTGGTCAAGAAACTGGGGGACATGGGTGCACATTTCAATGGCACCAAGCAGTACTAGCAGAGGAGGGGTTTCTGATGTCACTTGGCTTCTGTAAGTCCTATACTGCTACTGCTGTTACTATTGATTAGTGCTATGGGGTACTAATGAGCAGTACCGTAGGAAGTGTTTCAAAGACACAGTATGATTTTCAATCCTGGAATGCTAAAAAAATTAAGCCTGTTTAAATTAGTAATGTGCCAAGACATCAGCATGCTTTTCAGATAAAATCCACCATACATTGTAAATTTTGAATAGAGCTTTCTTTTCCTGATACCAATGGATTCAGTGTACCACTACTGTGTGTTGCCTGCTCCTGCCTCCCATCTCTCTCCCACGCAGCTGGCAGGGAAGGCAAACAGTAAGTCTCAAATAATCTAATAAACCAGCATCCTTGCACTGATGATGGAGGGGAGATGATGAATTTATCTGGAGCAGATCCTCTTGCTCAGGAGATGCTGTGAGTGGAGTGTGACATGGCTGGGGAGATGATGCTGGACAGAAATATGAATGGGTCAGCGTGGAGAGTGGCCTGGCAAGAGGAGAGGCTGCAGATTACTAGCAAGGGGATGTACAGGCAGATGTTGCCTCCCAACTCTCTCTGTCCAGGTAAGGTGGTTAGGGCTAGGGGTCTCCAGCATTGCTGTCTACCCCCTTATCCACCTGGAGACTTGATTTTTCCTTCGCCAGACCTAGTCATACTCTAGCCTCATTCCTGGCACCACTTCCATCAGCTCCCTGACAGCCATCCCCAGAGCACTGAGTGTGGAGGGTTTCCTCTATCCCTCCCCAGTTTAAGCACTGCTGGGTGGGCGTGTGGCACAGTGCACACCCATAGTGCCTGCAGAAGGAGAGCTTCATGGCTTCCCTCTGTTCCCCATCTACTCAGGCCAGGGTCCTTGCTGGGCTGGTGTAGACTAGTACTCTAAAAGCTTGTGTCAGGCTTTGAGTGCTACAGTGGCTGAAAGGCAGCCAGAAGTACACTGCTTTACGTGGGGTGTATTTATTTACCTTGCATGTACAAAAGCGCAACCTGTGGAACCTGCCTGCCCAAAAGGCACTGCAGCGTCTGTTTTCCTCCTGCCCTTCCATCTTTTTTCTACAGTCAGCATCTTCATCGTGGGGCCAGCACAGCCCTGTCAGCTTGGACACTTTGCAGGTGTGCACTGGAAACAGTGGCCCCTGTACACAAATTACTTGGCAAGTTCATTTAAAGAGAAATTTGTTGCAACACTGATAACCAATTACAGCTTCCTGCTTTGGGAACATAACATAAATGCCACTACATTCCTTACAGCAGATTAAACTGTAAGGCATACAAGCTTGTATCCACAAATAAGAACACTAAATTCAACCATTTTACTTAAAAACAGACAACAGAAATTTGTATTTGATTTTCTACCAGGTAGAAAATATTAATGTTTGGGCTTTTTAAAGATACCTGATATTCACAGTTATGGCAATACTTATCCATATAGCTAACATTTGCAGAAACAAAACGAATCACTTCTCAGCATCTTGTCCTTTTAGTGTATACAAACTAGTGGACTTACAAAAATCAGCTTACCTTAGATTTTTACCCCATTTTAAACTGCGCTGTTTGCTAATACTGCAGTTGTGTTATATATATTAATCTCCATAAGAGGACCAATAGATAATATAAATAATAAATATATGCATACATCTCTTCATGCTAACCATAAGCAATCAGATGCTGTTGCTATTCTGCTGAAAAATCTGATGTTTAAAAACAACTGTAGCATGAAATATCCATGTCTAAAACTGATGGAAGAAATTCCTTCATATATAACCAAAATCTCTATGAGGCCTCTATGAGGCCTGATCTTTTAAAAAAATTCTTGCTCTTCGTTCTGTCAAGTAAGCTTAGTACATTTCCATGGGAGGACCAGAGGATTTTGAAATTAGTAGCAGGTGACTTACCTTTGTGCTGATCGAACACTGATGAGGAACTGAAATCCATTGTGGTCTATCTCATTATTTACAGCCAGACGAGAGAAGTGCCATCTCCAGAGTTTCTAGGGAAGAATCCCATACATAATGGTAAAAAATGCAATGACAGCTGTCGCCAGCCTTCTTGTCAGGGAATTAAACTCGCTTTACGGCCGCAGGTTGTTCTCAAGACAAGAGCATTACCCCTAGCCCGCGGGGAACGGCACAGCCTGTTTGGTAGGGATCCTTTTAAAATTACACCTCTGCCGGCTTCACGGCGCTGCTGGAACCCCCTGAGCTCCCCCGAGCGAAGCAGCCTCCGAGGAGCCGCCAGAGCCGCCCCGCCCGCCGAGCAGCTGCGGGAGCCTGAGCGGGACGGAGCTGCAGACTGAGCATGTGCCGGGCTGCCCGCGCAGCCTGCAGGCGTGCGTGTGCCGTGCCGTGCCGTGCCGAGCCGAGCCGAGCCAAGCAGTACCGTGCTGAGCCGAGCCGTGCCGTGCCAAGCAGTGCCGAGCTGAGCCGAGTCAAGACGTGCCGAGCCAGGCAGTGCCGAGCTGAGCTGAGCCGAGCCGAGCCAGGCAGTGCCGAGCTGAGCCGAGCCAAGCCGAGCCGAGCCAGGCAGTGCCGAGCTGAGCCGAGCCAAGCCGAGCCGAGCCAGGCAGTGCCGAGCTGAGCCGAGCCAAGCAGTGCCCAGCCGAACCGTGCCGTGCCGAGCCGAGCCGTGCCGAGCTGCCGGGGAGGGGAGGGCGGCTCTGCGGCGCTCACCGGCTTCCTCTACTTGAGAAGGGCTTCTCGGAGACTACCTTGTGCCTGATTTAACTCCTGCGTGGAGATCGCAAATTAGCAAGCCCTTTCCACCTTGGTTGAGTACTACCCAAGTGTAGTTAGTTAAAGCAAGATACTTAATGACGGGTTGCTAGCTGGCAGTCCATGACCACGGCTGGAGTGGGTAGGGGTAGCTCAGTGCAACAGCTATCAGAGTTCACAGCGGGTGCTCCAGACCCCAGTGTCTGGCCGAAACAATGGGAGATCCATGTCTTCCTGCTGTTTGCCTGGAGAAGAGAGGGCTCTGGGGAGACGTTATTGCAGCCTTTCAATACCTAAAGCAGGCCTATCAGAAAGATGGGGACAAACTTTTTAGCAGGGCCCGTAGTCATAGGACAAGAGGTAAAGTTTTTAATCTGAAATAGGGTAGATTTAGTCTAGATAGTAGGAGAAATTTTTTTCAATGAGGGTGGTGAAACACTGGAACAGGTTGCCCAAAGAGGTGGTAGATACATTCAAGGTAAGATTACACATGGCTCTGAACACTCTGATCTCATGAAAGATGTCCCAGCTCACTGCAGGATGCTGTACAAGATGACCTTTCAAGGTTTCTTTCCAGCACGAACCGTGATTCTGTTTTTCACTGGGCCACTGCCTCCCTGAGCTGGGAACTCAGACCCTGTACTGCAAAATGGAGGGAACGCTAGTGAGCTTTGCTTTTTGCTGCATTGTTTCCATGGAAGTAATAGCAATAAATGGGCTGACTTGAAATTTACCTGGAACAGCGGATCACCAGCAGCTCATAGGAGCTGGTGAATGGGAGGGATACAACAACTTTTCTTAACACTGTTGCACTAGAAGACAACTCAGCACTGCTGCTGAATAAGGCAAAATAATGGATGAAAATCAGGAAAGGCAAGACACTTGGTCCAGAAGTGCAGGCAGGACCTACACTAAAGCTCTGCCAAGTTTGGTAAGTGTAAGAACCCTCTAGACTTTATTCACTGTATTTTTTCTATTCTGATGTTTTAATTGATTCCTATTACTACAACAGATGCTAGAGACATAAGATGCACTTGGACACTTTAGAAATTGTATCTGGAGCTGATTCACATCCCAAGCTTCTGCTTCCGAATGTAAACTCAAATTATGTCTTTGGAAAAAGTATTGTCTAGGAAGCAATACAGCCTCAACAGCTTGAAATGAAAGAACAGAGATGAAATTCTCTGAAATGCGGCAGTGTGCTCTGTTCAAGGGTCCTTACCTGTGAAAGGGCATGCAGTGGGACTGTGGACCCAGAGATTGGCTTTGCTTCTTTTCTCTACTGCTGTTTTCCGCTTTGGTTCCTCTCAGGCTTTTTTTATATTGAAGAGGGATCCACCGTGTGGCAACTGCTGCCTATGCAGTCTGGGAGCAGAGGATCAGTTATGCAGAGCTAAGTGGCATCTCCTTTCCAGGAGGGTGGCTCAGGGAGTGGCACAGGCAGGTGCCAGTCCTGTCTAATACCCTGGCTCTGCTCAAAGAGCTGCCATGGCTGCTGACTTCATGGAGGCGGCACTGGAGCTTGAGTCGTGTCTGTGGTCAGGCATTTTGAGCTGCAAATTTTTAGCCCTGCTGATCTTCAAAGACCCAAAATGTGGCCTTTGGTCCTGGTGTGACAAGAGGCCCTTTGTCCTCTGTGTACACAGGATTTCTGGCCCTGGGCACTGCTGCAGGGCATGTTACGCAGTTTGTTGGCCACTCCACCATCCTCTGCCTCATCCGATCAGTTAAAGTCTCACAATTTTACCTGCCCATTTAGCATTACTGAGTTTCTGTCCTTCCATTTGTCTCCTGAGATGGAAGCAATGGGCTTTGAAAGTTACTGATCCATTTTCACTTTTGACATGCATTAATCTGGGATTGAGGCACATTGCGGGTACACAGACAGGGAATTTGGGGATAAACACCTGGCAGTGGATTATGTTTACATTATTATTTAATTTAAGCAAAGTTTTCCCAACTTTTTTTTGCTGTCAGTGGTAATTGGGTTCTTTTAGAGGGTGTTTGGTATTTGTTTTTTAGTGGAAGAAAGCCCTTGTACAGAAAAGTGATAAGAAGAGGGTAGCAGAAACAGAATTTTTTTGTCTGTTCATTTGCCCTCATTTGCTTGTGCATCAGCATTTGGCCTTATGTAGGGTGGTTAACCCTCCTCCTTCTAACTGTTGCTCCTTAGGTGGATGCGCAAGTCGTGGTGAGACCACAGAGGACGGTTGAAAAACACATTCAAATGCTATGTAAATGTTATTTGCTGGCGTGCAGGGCGGGGCTGCAGATTGGCATCGCCAAGACTGAGAGGTCATCAGTGCTCATGGCTGACAGCACCCGGTCGGTGCCACGTTGCCATCATGAGCACAGTCTCAGCTTACATATCCGCTCTTTCACGTTGGCAAGTGGGCAAGAGTTCTGCATGCGTTTTCACCCTGACACAGTCAGTGCTGTGGAGGAAGGATGATCTGCCCGTGCAAACCGCCTAGAGCGGCAGTGTCCATCTGTGAGGAGCTGAGCTGCCGGCAGCCAGAGCAGCAGAGAGCAGGAGTTGTTTCCCTGCTTTCTTCATGGCTATATCCAAAGCCTGAATGTTTACACCCTCAGTATTGCTTGATAAGCATGTAATCTAGTGAACAGAAGTGAAACTGAACAAAGGGATACTATCAGCCTTCACATTCCATTCCTAGTGAAATCCAGTAATGATAATTTGAGTACAAAGTATTTAAAGTACCATGCTATATATAAACTAACTCCTGATTGGATTTGGAGCTCCACTCCTAATGTTGGGAGTGTTAGCACCGTGCTCAGAGATGTGTGGAGAAGTCAGATGCCCAGCCAGGCAGAAGGGTTCAGCCTGTGCCCTCTGGTGGGGACTGATCCGGGGTCCACCCAAATGAGCAAAATCTCTGTTAAAATGTCAGCAGATAAATAGTGACTAGAGAATGGAGAAGAAGTTCACAGATGCATCTTAGTGGTTCTCACATGAAATGTAAAACAGGGAGGGTCTGTTGTGCTCTGTTCTCTGCCTTACAAGGCCAAATATATCCTCTGGTAAGTCACTATGACTTTTTGCCCTTGACTTCCGTGTGATCAGGGCATCTCCAATGGTATGATTTATTGGCATATCACTAGCATCCTGTGAGACAAATTTAGTAACAAGCCAATCACCCCTGAGAGTCCACTCTGTAATTAGAGATGGGCTGTTAAACAGTGACTGGTTTTATGGCTAGTGTTCTTCCAAATGTTAATCAGCTTGTAATTAACTAAACCAATTTTAAAATTTTGTCTTAGACTGATTGTTGTGCCCACCCCAGGAGCAGGAAGTCTGCCACTGCATTTATCACCCTTACTGTGCTGTTGCTTTCTCTTGTTACCCTCCAAAGATTTCCTCATGGTATTTTCAGGTCTAAAACTGCATGCACTGCCACTGACATGGTGTAAGGCTGGCTTGAAGAGCCTGTTGGAGTGGGCAAGCCAGATGTGCATGTGGAGGAGCTGGTAGTGTGTGTTTAGAGACGTGATGAGTCACGTGGGTCAAGGTGCAGGTGTGTCTGTCCTGGGTACACACCCCTGTCTGCAACACCACGGAGCTGGGGCATATCACATTCATGGTATTGGGCTGGTAAAGAGAAGTTTACCTGCAAATCCTTGATTTTAAATTTTTAGATTATTATTCTGTTGATGTTTGTTCTACAAGATAACATAAGGCGAAAAAAAGTATCTGTTCCAGGTCAGATCAGAAGTTCACCTAGTAACTGCAGTGCCTAGATAGCACTCTCAGCAGCTGTCTGGTGAACTACAGGACAAGTATGTACTGGTGATTCCTCAGAGCACTCCTCTAGTCTCCAGCCTTTTTCAGATTGTGGCCTGCAGAGCGATTTTTAAGCCAGACCTGTGATTCTGCAGAGTTCCAGTAGATGGTGTCGTGGGATCAGCACTTGGCTCTTTTAACCTACAGAAGGAACTCTTAAGGGACACTTGTGCTGTTTTTCTAGTAAATCCTTCTAAGCGGAGGAAGAAAAGTTCATTTGTGGGAAACCGGTAATCTCTGACATTATGCAGTGCTTTAAGAACGCCTGCAAATTATTGAAGCCCCATTCCATATCTCGGATAACACTACAGAGCACGATTAATCATCTATGAATGGCAAACTTTGAGATCCTTGCTGTAAACCTTTGTGATAGTAAATTTACATTGGTAAAATAAAGAAAAAGCTTAACATGTATCTTTACCTGTTCAACTCCAAAATTATCTTGAACAAGAAAATGAATCATTTTAGGATAGATAGCAAATTACACCTGTACTGAAAAATGTATTGAGTAGAGTGGCTCAAAAAGACAAAACAGACTAACTGGTGTGTGTCTATATAGTTAAAAGGCAAAAGGAGAAAGTCACCCCTTGCAGCCCTGAATCAGGAGAAGGCGGCTGCCTCATCCCCAGTGGATGGGGATGGGAATCCTGTCATTGGGAATTCCAGCTTTGTTGTGCCACTGTCTTGCTGGGACAACTAGGTCAGCTCATCTTTGTGCTGGATTCGGACTAATAATACCTGTTGGCAGTGGGAATATCTTTTCAAGGCTATGTGCACCATTCTGCATTTGTGTGCTTGCTGTACCAGCTTTCTGATGAGACACAAAACTGGGTTACTGAATGGGTGTCAGCTGCTCTGGGAGCACTATGTGCCATGTCAGAGCTGGTGTCCAGGCTCTGCAACGGGACATGTGGATGGCACTGGTGGTGTAACAAATTCATACAGGCACAGCTAAACAGAAAACAGGAACTTTGCATGCAAAGATAATGCTTAGATTTACTACTTAAAAAAGAAACTAGTTCATTCCTGCTTCTGAGCACTTTTTAATTCTATGAAAGGCAAATACAAAGCAAGCAGCCAAATTAGCTTTGGTTGCAGAAAAAATACTGTATCTTGTGTCATAAGCTAATTTTATCACACAAATCTCCTCTGTTCCTCATTGGTGCTTACAATATACTGATCCCAGCCAGCTATGCTTCATATTTTTTTGCAACAAGCCATGGAAGCACGTGACTTCTTTCTAGTCCTGTTTCTTTGAATCTCTTTCTCTGATTCTTAATGCAGAAATCAGAGAACAATAACAAAATTAAATCCCACACCCATGTCTTTATGTTGTGTGATTTCTAATGATTTCCATTTTATATAATAGTGGGTGTTTCCATACCACAGTAAGTACATCTCTTTGGGATGTGGCCTCTCCTGTCTGGCCTGTGAAAAGTCAGAAATTTCTTACAGCCTCTACCCTGACACCACACCACCTGTCTGGGTAGGTAGAATGCTTCAGGGAAGCTGGCTGGCACAGTGAGGAAGTTGTCAAGGCATGGCTACAGTCAGTGACAAATCAGATTTCTATATAAGAAAAGTTGCTGGAAAAAACAGTAATGGGAAAGAAAAAAAGTGCTTTGACAGGGCTAGGTTGCAATGGCAGATGCCATTACAAAATTCAGCATCAGAGTTTACACAGTGCCAGAAGAATAAGTTTTGCCTCCTCAATTCATGTCTTGTTATTGTCTTATGCAATTTTTCTATTTACAGCTATTATCTGGAACCAGTTACATTTTCAGCTGTTGATCATTTTTCTACTATACATTAACTCCAGCACATGCAAGCAAAAGTAAATACAATGCCATGACACAGGCCAGATTGTTATTTGTGTAGATTTAGCAATGGCCAGAGTAGTCCAGATGTAAACAGCTAAATAACAGGTAAATAGCACAGCTGCATGATACTGAGTCAAAAACTGTTCCTCTGACTCTCTCCAGTGTGGTTACAGTGAGGTGTGTAATACAGATTGAATAAGGTGATGTCTTCTCCCTTTTTTTGTGTTTGGGGTAACTGAAGGTACTGTGTCTATTAAAGTCGTTGATTGATGATATTTTATATTTCATTGCTAAGGTATGTTGAAGAAAAAAGGCAAATTGTGGCGCAAAGGGTTTAGTCCTGCATTCCTTGCATGCCTGGGACTCCTGTTGATATCTCATCACAGATTATAAACTCTACTTCAGGTTTGCAAGGTGGTAAGTGAAGTAGTAGTAATGGAGCACACAGGTTTGTGGTTTGGTATATTATACTTACACAGAAGTGGCAATGTAACTGTGTGCTAATGAAACTCAAACAAAAAGACAAACACTTAACTGGTCTCTCAATATTCATAGTGTACTTGCTGCCAGGGTTTGAAGTTAAGCAGCTGAGGAGGCCACAGCAGCAGAGGTAGGTTCAGAAGAAAGCCAAGCATGCTGGGCAAAACAACATTATCCTTTGAAGACTTGCTCTAGTACAGCTGCTGAAGGTGCATCAAACCTGCAGCCCAGCAGGACTCCAGATTGCAGCAGCATTTATTATTGCTTTGATGTATCCAGGGCAGCTCCCGGAGTTAGACCTATTTATGGATGCCTTGTCCACTTGCATGATAACTGCTGTAACTGTTGTGAAATTATACTTGTACTGGGAGGGCCAAGCAAACACCATGCTCCCATGGTGTTGTCCAGGGCTGAAACCCAGCCTGAGGCTCTTTTGAGATCCTAAGATTTGCTGGTGTATTTAGACAAGACAAAGAAAGGTTAAGTCACCAAAGTGAAGTACATTATAGATGTTGCCTGGAAGGCCAGAGCAAGGTGGTACACCTGACTAGCAGTCTGGGGATGAGCAAAGGGCTTCCAAATGGCCACGGCAGGCTAGTGCTGGGTCACATGATATGTTGGTTATGGTAGCAAGGATGGCCTTACTGGTTAAAGACTAAACTGGGAGGTTGCTACGTTCTGTTGCAGTCTGCTTATTGGAAATAATAATATTGCAATAATATTTGTTATTCACAGAAAGCAAAGAATTGGTACACAGACCTGATGTGGTTTTAAATGCTGTTGTAAATTTGCTTATTTCTTACTGTGATCTCTAGAATCAGTGTGCAACAGAAATGTACAAAACATACTTCGCTGCTGACAAATGGCTTGTATATGAAGTAATTTTTGAACTTCAGAGGACCTTTCCTGAGGTTACAAAACCATCCAAGTGGGTCAAAGTCTGGCCTTAAACTATGTGGATACTTTAACTGGCAAGAGAAACTGGAAGCTCTTGATGACCCCTTGAGAACTCTGTGTTTATTCTGCATATGACAGATAGGCATGTACTCACTTGGTTTGTGCTCTGACACAAAGAGAAGCCTGGTTTGTTAGCTCAAGCCCAGCATCATACTAATGCATTTTTTGCTTGGAGTGCCTGTCTGCTACATCCCACATATATAATGAGAAAAATAAGCACAAGAAATAGCTTTTCTTCTACAAACGTAACAGAAACCTCCAGGCACATTAGTCAGAAGTAATTAATGGATTAATCCCATAGATGTGCAGGAATAGGAACAGGAGAGCAGATGAGAGAAGGTGCTGAGGATGCCTGAAGCATCCTCAGTGGAGTGGGATGCAGCACCCATGTAGGGGTCCATGCTCCTGGCCTGAGGTGCAGCAGCACAGTGCATTGTGTCAGATTTTCCGTGACACAAGTAGGTGACAGAGGAAACCCCGTGGCTTCCTCCCTGCCCTGCAGAGCCCATGCTAAGCGTGTCTCCTGAAAGGTTCAAGAAGCACAGACCTTCCTGGCAAAATTGCCCTGCTTCAGATGTTTTTCAAATAAAAAGAAATGTTTTTCAGTCTGGTCGGGCAGGCTGAAAGTTTAAAAAATAAAAAAAGCTGAAAAAGAGTGAAAACAGGTATTAGCTAAGCAAAAGGTCAACGTGCACCAGTTCTTCAGAGATGTGGCTGATATGGAGGTGCCTGTGCTTTGTCTCAGCTGGCTGAGAAAGGAGCTTTCATGGCAGAAACTCTCAGTGATGGCAGTCCCATGTTTGCAGGCCCAACCTGGCCTGGGCAAGCCAGTGACTGCAGGAGAACCAGCACCTGGCTGGAGTCAGGGACAACCCCTGCCTGTGGGCAGCAGCATGGCAGGGCAGCTGCCCCTGGGCTGGCCTGCACTTCCAGCAAGCTCCTGGCTAGATCCCAGCAAGCTCCTGTACTTCTGGGCCCACTCCCGTCCTGAGCATTAGCCTGGTGCTTTTCCAAAGGGTGACTTTTGTACAAGGGGGCTATTGAATCGTGTGTTTTTATGCCTGCACAAACCCATCTGGGCTGTCTACAGTATGTTGAGGACAGCAGGGGAGCATATAGAGGAAAGCAAGTGTTGACCATGTGCCTGATAATTCTGTTTTTCCTGACTATCAGACTGCGTGCTTCTTGTTTTGGATGCTGGTTTAGTCCTCTGATCACCTGCTGTGTTTGCTGCTGGCTGGTGGGTGGAGTACGGGGATGGAGAATGTCCTCAGACTGCCCATGGGCTCTGTACCCCACGATGCCCTTGCCACCTCAGAGCACCTGCTGGCTGCAGCCTGGCCTCACCGGCCAGCTTTGGAGCAGCACTGCTGCATCAAGCAGTGGTAAGGCAATGGCTAGAGGGAAGTACTCAAAGGCAGAGATGCCTGTTTTCTCACTGTCCCTCATGGATACTTGGCAGAGCAACCTGAACAACCTTAAAGTTCTTTGAGTATGTTTCTGTTATTGAATTATTTTTAAATGATAGCACTTTCACATGTTTAGCTTTTTCTTCCCTACCTGGAGTCGTTTTGGCGGTCTGTTAAGTCCAAATTTTTTGTTACAACTTTATCAGGGGTGGATAGGCCTGCATAGAAGTAAATAAAACAAATACCTTAATTTTTACCAAGAAGTGAGTCTTATGGAATAGGCCAAGATATTTTAATGTATGTGAAAAGGCATGTTTGATTTGTTTGTGTTAACATTGAGGTTGGCTTAATAATAAAGAAAATCCTTTGCAAATATTTTTTTTCTATTTCAGAATTGATTTGCTCTGAATTGTGCCATTGGTAATACTCCATAACTGTCTTGACAGGTGCTTGAATATAAAATTGTCATGTCTGCAAATCATGCAAATCTCATTAGTGTCTCTGGATGAATGAGAAATTTTAGATAGTCTTCATTATTCTGCTATTGTAGAATATCAATCACTATATATATATTTTTTTTTTTCCCAAAACCATGGTAAGTACACGTGAATCTTTTAGGATAACTGGTACTGTGCAGGGATTGAAATTTATGCAAGCGAGGCTGGGACTTTAAAATTTCCAGGAAGCATTTTAGCAAATAAGTTTTTTTATAGCTAATACGCTTAGGTGGCCACTCAAACAAGATGAACAACAAGTACTTTACAGTCATTTGCCTACTGAGATTTGCAAATTTGTACATCCACACACATGCATTTCATTAATGCATAAACACACAGTAGGGCCTTTGCCAATATTTAACTGTGATTTGAGACGAATTATAGTTGTTCAACAAAAGATGTATTGCAGTGGGCTCAGATGCAGACAAAAAAAAAAGGTATGAAATAAAGCCTAGTAGCAGACAACCTTTTACTGAACTTGTTTAATCCAGGAGAAGATTTGCTGGTAGATGGTGGGGAGGGGACAGGAGACTGTCCCTGCTCCTCCTATGTGGCATATGCTTCACGTCACATGCAAGGGAAGCAGCTGTGCAGCCTCTCCAATCCACCCCATGGCTGTAGGGATCTCTGCCTAATCCATGGCAGATTTATAACTCACCCCAGGGGCTGTGTGAAATTACTGCATCAAAACTGTACAGCCAGGAACAATTGTCTAAAATTAAGACCAAAATGATGAATATGCTTCCTTGGGACAATTAATAAAACTGCTGAGAGACTATGTACATATCTGTCTGGAAGGATGCCTTGTCAGAACAGGGTCTTCATGAGGTCTGATCCATAGTGTGAGATGACAAAGGCTCTGTGGGCCTTTATCTTCAAAGATATGACAGAATCTAGAATATTTATGAGACCAGTAGGCCATCTGCTCAGTTTCTTCTCCAGCAACGGTGAGCAGCAGGTGCTTACAAGTGTAGGAACTGTGCAGATGCAGGAGAATCTTTCTCTGGTATGCCCTTCTAGCCTCTCCAGCCAGTGCTTTAGAGACTGCCTGTGCTAGAAGCTGTGTCCAGATCATGGCTGATGACTGTAGTCAGTGGATCTGTTATTCATCAGTCTGTCTGTTTTGTTATTGGACTTGCATATACTTTTGGTTTCTACATTGTCCTAAATTACATGGTTACATTTATTGTGCCCAGCCATCTTGTACTTTCAGAAACAGCAACTGTTGTTCTCTCCACTATTCCTTATTTTATAGATCTCTGTCAGTGATGCTTGGGGACCTACATTTCTCTGAGGTTCTGGGTCTGGCTTCCTTCACATAGATGTTGCTCAAGTCAGCAGCTAGTGGAGATAATTACAGTTTGATGGGTGTCTGCAATAGTGAAGAAAATCCAAATGGTGATTTCTTCTAGTAGAAGCAAATGCATTTATTTTTTTTCTGTCAGCTTTTTACAACTGGGAACCATAAAATGAGATAAACTGAAGGAAATTATTAAAAGATCTTCCTGATATAACTACCTGTGGAGCACTGGGAGCGGGATACAGATATTTCTAAAAGCATTTTCTGAGCATCACATTGTCAATGTAGAACTGAGCTAGAAGGAGGTACAGCAGCTGCTTAAACTTGGAGAATAGGTCTATCTAGGAGGGTCTGCTGCTGAATCAGTGAGTTCAGGCAGTGATTAATTTAGGCCAGTAAATGAATAAAACAAATGAAACATAGCAGCCAGAGGTAAGAGTACAAAATACCTGCCATTAGCATCTGTCTTTATGTCAGAAAGGCTTCTTAGAGCAGGTTGCTTTTCTTCTAGTAGGAGAATGCTCAAGAAAGGAGATAAAGTCCTTTCTTAGACTGTAATAAGGCTAGAAAGCTTAGCATACTTAAAATTGCTTAGCAAACTCTAGCTTACATTAAGGCCATTTCTGTGCAATCTGCTGCCACTTTTTGCTGTGAGCAGGAAAGACAGTATTTCACAGAGCTGTTACCAGAGGTGGAACAGACATACCCTCAGCAGTCACTGGGCCACACACTGCATAGTGGAAAGCATATGTTCACCATGCCAAAACAAGTAGAGCCAAAGTGGCAAGAGGTGAAGGGGACAGAGTATAGCAGTTGTTTAATGGGATACAGCACTCCTCGAGCTTTGATTCTTCTAGTTGCACAAAAGATGCTACTGATTCAATGTTGTAGTCAATATTTCTCTCTCCTGGGTATTAAGCATGTCATAAACACAACAGCCAGCCTACATACATGTATGTATGAGTATAAATATATACCCACTTCCCCATACACATTTACACCCACATACATAGTGACCAGCCTAATATAATATATGTACAATTGATGTCTGTCTAATACATAATAAGCTTATTTGAAATGCTGCTGCAGGCACATAAGGTGGTACTGTTGCCTAAAAACTATTGTGAAGTCTCCAGTTTCTTTTTAGGTAATGCTATTTGTGAAAAGCTTTCAGAAGTAAAAAGCAGTATTGTATTATTGAACACAGTTAAAGATGTAGATTTTCATTGGATCCATGTTTTTACTCATCCCATTTAATGTTAGTTGGCTGGACATTTTAATCAGGATTATGGTGTCTAATGAGATTAGTTAGGTAACAATTCTTGTTAATTAGGGTGGCCTGTTCACTAGTCTGTTTTCTGAAGGGCATGTGGGTTCATGAAGCAGAATGCTTTGGAGGACAAGTGATTGTGTGAGACCAAGGGCAGAGGTAGGATGTTGCAGAGTATATGAGAGAGCAAACGTGAGTAAAACATGTAAGTGCTTTTTAAACTGTTGTTTATAAAGGCACTTATAGAAAAAAACTCACAACAAACATACTTTTATAGGAGAATTCATGTTTATTCAGCTGCTTTTCAAATTACATTCAAATGTATCTATTGAATCTGAAGACATGATGTGCACAGAGTGCAGTAAAAAAAACCCCAGAAAACAACCAAACACAAAAAGCCAGAAAATTAAAAGGAGAAAATTATTTTAAACAAACTATTAGAAAATAGCAAACTAATTTATTTCTCTGAGTAGTTTTTAGTTGGAGATGTTTGCATTCTGCTGGGCACCATAATTGTTTGAGAAAGTTTCCATTCAAGGGTGCTCTTGAGACCAACTTACATTTTCTGTCTTCTTAAGTCCAGGGTTTTTTTGCACTTCTCAAGAACACAGAACAGAAGGAGATCATGATTCTTTACTTAGAGGGAAGGACAACAATTAAAAAATGGAGGGTGAAACACAGCATAGTAAAATGTAGGGTGAATATCTTGATGTCATGGCATTAAGATAAATTAGACTGTATAGGAGTCTGGTGAAAGCCTGAGAGTAATTTAAACTGGAAAGAACAAAGCTGCCTGACATATACTGTAGGGAACAATCCTATGCTACGGGTAGAGCCACAAGATATCATAGGTCTTTTCATCATTTATTTTCTAATGCATATCATCTGTGATAAAGCATACTTTCGTGGAGAGGGGCCAAGATTTTTAAGCCTAGGCACTGATGTTTGGATCACGTTTAAAGAGTATATGTAATCAGTCACAGGGAACCTTTCCAAAATTCTATGACATGATGCAAGAGGAGCCGAGAAGTTACTGTGTTGAATTGACACATTCTGCTTAAAAAAGCAGGGGCTGCCTAGGAGCTCACATCTGTATAGAGGTTACTCTTACAGTGCTCTATTTGCAGTTGTCCTATGTGTTACCATAAGAAAAATAATAATGGTGAGAAATATCAGGTTACTGGCTTTGAGATAATGATTACTGAATCCAAAGCCTCCTAACAAAACTGCATGTGGATCTTGCAAAGTCACCATAGGACTTCAGAATATATGGAAGAAGATTTTGTAGCACTGGAGTTTTATCCTATCCACAGTTAGAAGACAGCACTTGTAGCCTTGTAGCTTTTGTGCTCATAGTATTACAGCAGTATTTCCCCCCTTAGCATTACAAACATGGCAATTACGAATACCAGAGGCAATATGCATTGCAGAAAACTGCACATGAAATTTCCTTATACTCTTTACATTGATTCTTTCCTCTTTTAAAATAAAACCAACACCATCCTGGCCTGCATCAGGAATAGTGAGACCAGCAGGACCATGGAGGTCATCCTGCCCCTCTACTCAGCACTGGTGAGGCTGCACCTTGGGCACTGTGTGCAGTTTTGGGCACTGCAGTACAGGAAGGACACTGAGGTGCTGGAGACGGTGCAGAGAAGGGCAACTAGGCTGATTAGGGGTCTGGAGATCAGGTCTTACAAGGAGAGGCTGAGGGAGCTGGGGTTGTTCAGCCTGGAGAAGAGGAGGCTGAGGGGAGACCTCATTACTCTCTACAGCTACCTGAGAGGAGGTTGTGGTGAGGTGGGTGGTGGCGTCTTATCCCTGGTGACCAGTGATAGGACAAGAGGAAATGGGGTCAAGCTGCAACAGTGAATGTTCAGGCTGGATATTAGAAAAAAATTTCTTCACAGAAAGAGTGGTGAGGTGGAGGCACCATCCATGGAGATGTTAAAAAAATGGGTAGATGTGGTATTTCATTGGATGGCTTAGTGGTTAGGGGTCGTAGGGTGGATGGTTGTGCTTGAGGATCTTGAAGGTCCTTTCCAATCTTGGCGATTCTGATTCTATATATAAAAATAACATAATTAACAAAAAGTACCTTGTCTTGCCTAAAACTAATTGATTCCATAAAATCTATTCAAGAGAGGATAAAGAAGAAATTATGATTAAACATAACCTAAGCCAATCTAAGAAATTAAAACTTCCAGACTATGTATTTACAGTGGAAGATGACACAGTGAAAGGTTGGAGTCCTCTGAAACACTCAGACCACATGTAGCCAGCTGAGTAATCCTGAAGTGCACCCAAGTTCTTACCTACTGCTTTCTATTTTTTGCCTTCAGGTCTTCAGAAACATCTACCCAACAAAAAACATAAAGCTAGGAGACTTAGATGCAATTTTAGCCATTTGAATTTGGAGCTCTATCTTCTCCCACTGATACAAGTGTGAGTTGTATATTTATTTAAGAGACAGTTACACAGTATGTTTTTTGAAGTCTCACTCATGGCACATGGGTAATGCATATCTTACTTTATTTCTGAAATATCAGCTCTGGACCCCTGAGGAGGCACTATGAATGACCATCAGTGTTGCCAGGCATGACATTCAGTGGGGGTCATGGCACTCATCATCTGTTCTGCATAAATCCTCTGTTGTATGACTCAGTGGCATGAGTCACAAGTTAGTGTCTGAAACAGGCTAACCATTCTCATCTTTATCTGGGTATTTAATTTGAGGTCATAGTACTTCGTTTTCAACTTTGTGAGCTGCAAGTGCAAAGTGGTTGGTTAGTATTTCACTGTCTGCCCACATTTATTTAGCTAACAAAAACTGCACAACTGCATTGTTAAAAGTAACTTGGTCAGAAAAGAGTGAGACTCATCACCTCCCAGTTATTTAAAGTTTCATTTAAAATCTTGAATGTAATGTAATTTGAACATGTGAGATACCTGAAAAATTGTTGATTTGTTGTTACTTTTCTAGTAAGAGTAGCTCCAGAATCAAATGCATTAAAATATTAATGGGATTCACAGGTTTTTCCTAGTAAATCCATCACAAAATGTGTGCATTTCAGTTGATCATTGCTCAAGAAACAGTTAGCAGTTACCATATTTTAGAGTGGAGAGTCCCTAAATTCCCTCAGAAGTTGCTCCTGATTGAGAATATAGGGAAGTTAGTAATACCAAACTCAGGGACACTTGACAAAATTGCAGATGTGAACCCTGAACTGAGTTGCATGTGTTTCTTGGTAGCCTTTCCCAAGGTTGATTATAACTTGATGAGCTTTGTGCTGTTGGGTTTGAGAGGTGCTTGAGTTTCAGTATGTGCTGGTGGCCTCAGGTTTCTTCATCTTTTGTCTGGGGAAGGTGAGGAATGTTTTATCTTCATTTAACCTCAGATACTTCACCTGTGTTTGCTGATGTGGTTTGCACCATGTTTCTGGAATCTGGCTCACACAGGCAGAGTCAAGGGCAATTTCAGGATGTCATGGTACATCAACAAAAGTAATTAGAAAAAGAATGTGAGCTGGCGCTTGCATTAAGGCTGCCTAGTAATTAATAGCATAGCTACAATCTTGCTGGCTCCTGTAACAGTCTGCAGGCTTGAGCCAGAGCTTCTGCTTTCTTTCCTGCCTGCCTGACCTTGAGTAACTATGCCATCCCACTCTTCCGAGCAGTTGTGGAGGAGACTGTTTTGGCTGGAATTAGACAGACCCAGATGGTACTCTAACAGTCAACACCTGCTGTGACTCCCTCAGTGTTTGTTATCTCTGCCACAGTTTTTATACATGCCTTTTCACAGTTTGTTCAGTGGAGCAGGGAGAGGGAGTGAGACTCTGTTCAGCTCAAGGTGGATGCAGGGACGTGGCATTTGCTCAGTGTTTCACCCACACACCCACCGCAGCACAGTGAACATGAACACTCTGCAAGCCATGGGGCAGTAGTAACTCTATTCACTGAGTTATTTCCCTTGTGTGCTGATCTAGGAGAGACTGAACACTTGCATCTCAACACAAATACATTATCTGGCTACTGCAGCTCTTCCAAACTTAGAGTTTTTGTGGAGGTATTTCCCTCATACCTGCATAGCCGCAGATACCAAGACATGGTGAGCCACCATTCCTGAAAGACTGCAAAAATGAATGTATATAAGAAACAACCCCCGGTTTACATCAGTTTTAATAAAAGACCTCATCTGTTCAGCTCTCTTTTAAAACATCTTCAGATACCTACATGAAGGCCCTTCCTTGGCTGGGAGTATCTTTTCCAACAGCTGCTGAGAACTATGGCTCACAGAATCAGACTGTAGTTGTAGCCCAACTGCTTTTTGTGGGATCAGCTTAGTGGACTGGACTTGTGCTGTAGTTAGTATGTTCTATTAAATCAGGCTCCTCCACTCCTAGTTCCCATAGGGCTAATATAGATCTGTGGCTGGAATTAGAAAAAAATCTCATCCTAGTACTCTTGATAGACCTGATTTATTGACTTGTGAAGGTCACAGATTGATTTTATTTCAAGGGGATATACATTTATCATTCCTCCTGACCCAACAGTGGCAGCAGAGCAGGGCAAATCCTCAGATCCTGCAAACCAGCATAGCTTAACCAGCATGGTCACTGACACCATTTTACCCAAAATGAAAAACTGGGCTAATCCTGAGCACCTAAAGCTTGGCACACAGCAGCTTGTGGGAGAAATGTGCCCTTGACATCTGGACCTAATAGTGTCCGGAAAAGGAAAAGGCTGTCTGCAGGCAGTTTTGACTGTCTCCTGTGCACATCAGTGAAAGGGTAGCAATCCTGCCAAATAAGTCCACAGTGCTAAACAGCAACGAGGGGGAAAAAAAAAAAAAAAAAAGGGCACAGGGTCACGAGAGCGTGACATGCTTGCAGGGTGTCTGCTAAATTTTCAGTACATGTTATCTTATCCCTTGCTAGCTGATCCAAGTATCTGATTGCTGGAGGCAGCTCAAACAAGTTTTAATCAATAAATTAATAAATATGCCCCGAAGATATTTGGCATGAGAACTTTAGTTCCAACAGGAAACATTCATTGTCTGGTTTTAGGATTCCCAGTACATGAGATGGTGTGTGAAATGCTAGAATATCTTACATAGCCAGCGCAATATTTTAGTATCAAGAAACATTAACAAGTTGCAAGATCTGCTCAGGCTAAGTCTCCTTAGACCATAGGGTTTGTTATTTTTGATAATTTTACAAATCCTTTATGGGAAAAAAGTATTTTCCCTCTATCCATTGCATTATAGGTCCAAATAAAATATTCTGCAGAGACTAGACAGTTAAACAATATCTAGTGTATACATATGTAAAATAGGAAAGCCATGAAAAGATTGTCAGGTGGTATTTTTACAAAGTCTCTATTTTATTTACCTCAAAAATTACTGTTGCATGTCATTTTAAGACAGTTATGTTGGATTTAATGAAGGTTACTTGTCGGTGAGTGCTGATGGTGTTTGTCACTGTGCAAATGTCAGCTCTAAAAACATAAAACTCAGCTAATTTAATCTCTCTGAGATTCTTGTTGGGGTAAAGACTGACTTCCATCACTAATTATGATGCAAGAAAACATCCAGCCACTGCTGCAATACAAGACATTTTAGTTTCCCAGAGAAGGTAGCTGGACAAGTTACTTTTTGTTATCTTTCCTGACGAAGGTAAATTCCTGAAGCAGCATTTCTCTCCTGGAGAGACATTGGTATTGGGCTGAGATCCTAGGACAGGACAAGTATGTGTTTGCAAATAAAGCATGTTGTGCTTAGAATTCCATAGATGGGATCCATCTGTCTAAACTATACTATGGATATTTATTTGCACTGTAGATACCAGTTTCTGAGCTAGTGACTCTGGAGTCCCTTAGAGTCGCGAGAAAAATAGATGCTGCTAGCACACAACTAATCTCATCCTAAAGCAAATGTGAAAAGCAGGTCAGATGGATGTCATCCTTCACATGTAGGACACTCAAGAAATAAATGAAATAGACTTACACTTGGAGAAAGAGGAAAGAGTCCATCTGCTTGTTTTGCATTACTTCAAAATTAAGTGAAATCAGGTCCTTCTGAACTGTCAACACTAAAGCAGTCATGGTTCTCCAGGGCCCCCTAGTCTCCCGTCCTGGTTTTGATGTCACCACACACTCTTGCCCTAAGACATGTGTCCCCAGAACTTACATGGGAATTCCCATTGCTAAAAACTGACACCGATGTGATGTCACTGACAAATCTTAAAAAAATATTTCAAAGATGCTGTCAAATTACAGTGACATTATGCAGATCCACTGAAATAAAAAATGGCCTTCCATTTACACAGACTTTTGCTTAAACAAATTTCAATTATGTGCTGTTCCAGTTTCTGTGATAAAAAAACCCATGATGATGGGTAATACAGGTTTACCTTCCAATCAGGATAAGTCAATCGAGCAAGGTTAAGATTACTTGAAAGACTAATACACTTGAAGGCATGTGATCTCTTATCACTGAAGTCCCATGTGAAATAAAAGCAACTCCTGGAAAGTCTTTGTGAATTTCCAGAACAGCTGACTAGAAGTTACCTTACATTTAGCTTAAGTCAAGACAACATTATCTTATTTCACAGAATCACAGAATTGTCAGAGTTGGAAGGGACCTCTAGAGATCATCTAGTCCAACTCCCCTGCTGAAGCAGGATTGCTGGGTCCTCCTTTTTGCACTTTTTGAAGACTGGTTTGACATTGGCCCTCAGGCACCTCTATGATTTCTCAAAGACAATGGAGAGTGGCCTAGCAATAACATGAGCCAGCTCTCTCAGAACTCATGGATGCATCCCATCAAGGCCCATAGATTTATGGATGTCCAGTTTGGCTAAGTGGCCTCTAACCTGGTCCTCCTCTACGAAGGAAAAGTCTTCCTCTCTCCAGACCTATCTCTTACCTCCAGAGTCCAGGATTCAAGAGGACTGGCTTTAGCAGTGAAGGCTGAAGCAAACAAGGCATTAAAAAACTCCACCTTCTCTGTATCTTCCACCACTAGGGCATCCCCCTCATTCATCAGTGGGCCTACATTTTTCCTAGTCTTCCTTTTTTATTGAGGTACTGGAAGAAATCTTTCTTGTTGTCCTTGATACCCCTCGTGAGATTTAATTTCATGTGGGCCTTAGCTTTCCTCATTGCATTCCTGTATTCTCTGACTACGTTCCTATATTCTGCCCAAGTGGCCAAGGCTGTTTTCTATATTCTGTAAATTTCCTTCTTCCATTTAATTACTTCCAGAAGACCCTTAATCATCCATGCAAGTCTCCTGCCTCCTTTGCTTGATTTCTTCTTTGGAATGCACCGTTGTGGAGCTTGGACGAAGTAGTATTTGAAAGTTGCCCAGCTCTCATGGACATTCATACCTTCCAGGGCCCTGAACCATGGTATTCCAGCAAGTAGATCTTTGAAGAGGCCAAACTTTGCATTCCTTAAATCCAGTGATGAAATCTTACCTATTTTTCTACTTCTTCCACACAAAACAGTAAACCCCAACATTTCATGGTCACTACAGCCAAGGTTGCCTTCAACCTTCACATCCCCAGCAAGACCTTCTTTGTTAATACCAGGTCCAGCAGCAAACCTCCCCTCATAGGTTCCTCAACCACCTGTGTCAGAAAGTTGTCATCAATGCTCTGGAGGAACCTCCTGGACCTTGCATGCCTGGCTGTGTAAATTCTAATATTTCATACTACTAATATCTCATACTACTACTACTACTTCTAATTATACTAAAAAAAATATAATGATAAGGAAAAACCTGCTAGCAGGTTAACCAGTAATGTAGAAGCAAGCAATCTGGTTTTGGCTTCAGCTGACAAAAATGAATTGAGGAATAGAAATCATTGTTGCATAAAAAGCATAATAATGTACTTAGAAACACAAGAGTTATTCTAAATACTAAAAACATATGCAAAAAATATTATAAAATTATGCAACTGAACAAACATATGAAAAAGCTTCCAGATATCTACTGGCATAAGCCAAGCTTACCCTTGAGAGGATGAGTTTCACATGGCAACAAATAAGCTATTGACATTGTAAAAGTTGTCTTCAAGATACTGACATCCTTGAACGTAACAAATTCATGACAAAATGAAAAGGTGAAGTTCCTGAAAGGACAATGAAATAACTGACTAGATAAAGAAAGTAAGTTAAAACAAACAAACAAACAAAACAAAACAAAACAACAACAACAACCAAAAAATGAGATCAAAAGAGAATACCATATAACAAGTGCACAATTGATCATAAAAATCTGTCTCTTTCAAGTACTTCCAACAAAATGAATGTCTTCTTGTAGATCACAAAATAGCAATGTCATGATAAATTATGATATACACACTATTCACTCTTCACTGAACTTGGCTGGCACTTAGATGCTTCATTCCAACTCAGGATCTATCCTCTTCAGATTAAAGAACTGTTATAGCTCACTGTTAGTTTAGAAAGAGATTAATGATATCACTTATGTTTTCCCAGAGGCAGACTTTATTCTGTCTAGTGTGAGTTATTAAAAATGCTGGCCTTGATGCCCTAGCTAAAAGATCAAAGACACAAAATCAGCCAACTATGACATAAAACAGATACCATATTTTAGCTAGAGTTACAGTTAATGTGATATGTTTACCTACATGGTTCTAGTGGTAAAGACACAACATATCAGAGACAAGAAATATAAAATGGTAGCCACTCTTGCACAGACTGTACTGTGCTCTCTTTGATGCAGTTGGAAAACAGCAAAATAAACAGACAAATTAAAAAAAATTGTTTTAGTTACCAATCGGCCACTTATCTCTTACTCATCTTTTGCAAACAGCAATAGATTAAGTGTAAAGAGATTACTTGAGATAATGCCATCCAGAAGGACTTGGACAAGTTTGAGAAAGGGGCCCGTGTGAACCTCATGAGGTTCAACAGGGCCAAGTGCAAGGTCTTGTACCTGGGCTGGGGCAACTGTTGCTCTTAATACAGTCTGGGGGATGAAGAGATTGAGAGCAGCCCTGCAGAGAAGGACCTAGGGAGTACTGGTGGATAAAAAGGTGAATGTGAGCAGACATGAGCCCAGACAGCCAACCATATCATGGACTGCATCAAAGGAAGTGTGGCCAGCAGGTTGAGAGAGGTGATTCTGGCCTTGTACTCTGCTCTTGAGAGACCCCACCAGGAGTACTGTGTCCAGCTCTGGAGCCTCCAACACAAGAAAGACATGGAGCTGTTGTAGCGAGTCCAGAGAAGGGCCACAAAAATGGTCAGAGGGCTGGATCACCTCTCCTGTAGGGGCAGGCAGAGAGAGCTGGCGTTGTTCAGCCTGGAGAAGAGAAGGCTCCAAGGAGACATTACAGACACCTTCCAGTATCTGGAGGGGGCTTGCAATAAAGCTACGGAGGGACTTTTTCCAAGGGCATGTAGTGATAAGACAACGGGTAATAATTTTCAGCTAAAACAGGGTGTATTCAGACTAGATATTAGAAAGACATTTTTTACAATGAGGGTGGCAACACACTGTGTAACAGGTTGCCCAGAGAGATGGTAGATGCCCCATCCTTGGAAACATTCAAGGTCAGATTGAATGAGGCTCTGAGCAACATGATTTAGTTGAAGATGTCCTTGCTCTTTGCAGGGCAGTTGGACAAGTTTACTTTTAAAGGTCACTTCCAACCCAAAGCATTCTATGATTCTGTGACTATTTCTTCATCTGGCAGTGGTGCACTGCATCATCATTGTCATAATCACCATCCCTGTAATGCTTCCCAGTTTGTGCCTGATACCCTTCTTAATTTATGAATACTTTAATGTAATCTTTTCCAAATGCTTGCCTGGAGTGGGTGTCAGTGACCTAGCAGACCTAGCAATCTTGTCAGACTAAGTACCTTGAGTTTGGAGGAAGTGATATTTGAGTATCAACTAGCTATCTTGCCCCCCCCTCCACCTTCTAGAGTCTTAGCCCATAGGATTCCTCCAACTAGGTCTTTGAAGAGGACAAAGTCCACACTCCTGAAGTGCAGGATTGCAATCAAGATGTGTGCATTCCCTGAGTAAAAAAATGGGTAGAACAGCAAGGAGACCTGCATGGATGAGAAAGGAGCTGCTGAAAGAAGCTCTCTCTTCTCTGGAGACCTACAAGACCTGTCTGGACACATTGTGTGTGATGTGCCCTAAGTGTTCCTGCTCTGGCAGGCGGGCTGGACTTGATGATCTCCAGAGGACCCTTCCAGCCCCTAGCATTCCATGATTCTGTGAATACTCTTTCATATAAGTTTGCCCATGACGCTCCAAAATGGGGTCTTCTGGCAGTACCATGCAAGAAAACTTGTGTCTTGACATCCAGTGTCCTTAAGGACTCCACCATGAGCCACAGCTCCTGGCCTGTCCAAGCAGGCCAGCTTTCTAGAATCGGCCTCTCCTGAATTCACCACCCACTGAGAACCTACCTGCATCTTTACAACCTGCTTTTCTAAACCACCTGTACATGCCTGTCAAAATCTGCACTCATCTTTCTTCTCATGCTGTGTTCACTGTTCTGTAAATTCCAAGTTTTCCCAGGTAAGTATTTTTCTTACTCATTTCTCTTTCTTCCTGTGAAGGTATGGGATGTCCTCAGCCCCCTACTACACATAGCAGATGGTGGGATTGCAGCTACATTCCTCTCCCATTTTGTTCAAAACAGCATCTGCCAGAGGGAGTGTGTGTTACTGAAAGGGGACTGGGTGAAGAGCATTATTGTTATGCTCCCACAAGGGAGGACTGATGGTAAAGAAGAATGTGTGCAGTCTGCAAAGCATGCTTCTTCCCCTGGAAGCAGAAATGTTTCCTATAATGGAGCCATTACTGAAGCTCAATGGACTATATTTAAGTGACAAATCCTTATGTCTCTGTACATTCAGAAAACAAACAAACAATCAACAACAAAAACCCCCAAAACAAATAAAACACATACACCCACAAAAAAACCCAGCAAAAAACCCCAAACCAACAGCCAAAAAACCTTTCAGAGAGGAAGTAAAGGATTCAGAGCCTGCAGCAAAGCCACTAAAAGCAACAGAACCCTTCCTGTCATTTCAGAAAGTGCAGGTCTCTCCAATCTTCTGTACTGTCAGGTTAATTTGCAACAGCCCACACTGCTGACTTTTTGCCCATTACTCCAGACAATTTTTCTGGTCTGAGTAACCAGCAATTAGAATTACAAACTCTGCCTCTCAGGAGGCTGCTCCATCTTCTGGCTGGGAGCATCTCCACGTCAGGGCTATTCAGCTCCAGTGAGATCTGGGACAGGTCACCCCATGGTTTCCTCTCTGGCCTAGTAGTATGTGTCAACAATAAATGTTTAAGCAAATTCTGAGCAACACATTCTTCAGTCTATTGTAGGGCTAGCATCAGTGCCAGTAAATTATATGCATGTAGAGTGAAGACAGTCAGACTTTAAGGATCACATCTTCAAGGTGCTTTCAACTGACTACCAAATCCAGATGCTTAATTATTTAGTGCCAGTACTTTTATCTTACACACTGAACTATTTGTGCTTACGAGACAGGATATCATTGCTGTCACATTGCCTCAAAAAATACATGTGTTTATAATCAGAGTAGATATTTTTTTTCCAACTGAAAACAGAATAATAGTATAGAATTTAAAACTTTATTTTTTAATTACTCTAAGTTATTTTAGTGCAAGTTCTGTGGTGAGTCTGTCTACACCAGGAAAATATCCTGATATCACACATACTTTCAAAATATTTTCACTGTAATAAACCTGTTATACTGGAAATGCTTTGAATTGTTCATAGGGTCAAATGATATAAAAATAATCACACAATCACAGAATCATGGAATGCTAGGGGCTGGAAGGGTCCTCTGGAGATCATCAAGTCCAGCCCGCCTGCCAGAGCAGGAACACTTAGGGCACATCACACACAATGTGTCCAGACAGGTCTCAAAAGTCTCCAGAGAAGGAGATACACAACCCCTCTGGGCAGCCTGTTCCAGTGCTCCATAATCCTTACAGTAAAGTTTTACCTCATGTTGAGGTGGACCTTCCTGTTTTCTGTTTAGTTTGCATCTATTGCCCCTTGTCCTGTCACAGGGCATAACTAGGAAGAGATTAGCCTCTCCTTCTTGACACCCACCCTTCAGATATTTTTCAGCATTTATAAGATCCTTTCTCAGTCTTCTCTTCTACAGACTCAAGACCCCCAGGTCTCTCAGCCTTTCCTCAAAAGTCAATCAGGTTTCCCCTTGGTGAATCCATGCTGGCTATTCCTGATAACCTTTTACTCTTCCACGTGCTAAGAGATGATGTCCAGAATTAGCTGGTCCATCATTTTTCCAGAGATGGAGGTGAGGCTGACTGGTCTGTAGTTTCCTGGATCATCCTTCTAGCCCTTTTTGAAGACTGGAGTGACACTGGCTTTCTCCAGTCCTCAGGCACCTCTCCTGTTTGCAATGATCTTTTGAAAAATACAGAGAGTGGCAGAGCATCAACATCAGCCAGCTCTCCAGCACTCATGGGTGCATCCTATCAGGGCCCATGGACTTGGGTATGTTCAGTTTGCCCAGATGTTCTCTAAGCCAATCCTCATTGACCAGTTTAATCAAAACCATTTGTGAAATACCAAAAATAAAAAGCATCTCTTTTTGCTATGGAGGACGTATGTAGAAGATTAATAAAGGTCTTAAATATCAGAATATTTTTTTTGACTGTCTGAAATAGGTCACTGTACAAGCTGAAGCAGAGGCAGTGAAAGAGTTTTGGTAGATAAATAGAAATGATAGGTGGAGAGAGAACAAGAGAAAAGGAATTAATCAATTATAAGTGAAATGTAGTTGGTAAGTCTCTAAGACATCTCTGTTGAATACCCTTCAGCTGTGGTTTGTCTTGCTCATCTATTAAGCCTCACATGCACACCTGCTTACGCTGGAAAAACAGGCCTGCCAGGAAGATTTGCACCAGGAATAAAAGTATCTCTCTCATTTTATGTGTACTGTACATGTATTTGTACTTACACACACATTTGGAATTAAGTGCCACGTTACACTAGAAATCTCAAGAAACTCAATGACAACCCACTTATTTGACTATTTTGTTGTTTGGTTTGGTTGTTGTTGTTGTTGTTTGTTTTGTTTAGTGTTTGTTTTTTTATTTAATTTTTTCCCACCTCCCACTTAGTCCTAAGCTTGATGTCTAACTTTGTAGGATTTGTGCAGATGTGGAAGGATGTATGAAGGCGTTAGTCTAAAGTTGTAGAAATTCCTGTATAAACAAATATGCAAAATATAAACATTGAGTATTTTTTTCATAATGGAGACACCCATGAGAGACTTTCTTACAGCACTTTGCCTCAGTCTTGCATGGGTTCATGCTCCTCTTTCTAAATGGTTTTCCCATCTCTCCTTATACTGTTTATGATAAAACATAGCTGCTAGAAAAATATGACTAAAGATAAAGAGGGATTTTAAAGTAGTTCTGTACAGGCCTGTTTATATTTCCTGTCAGGTCATTTTTTAGAAAGAAAAAAAAAAGTAATTGCAATAAACTATAACATGTTGTCCTAACACTGATGTGTGAAGCAGGCCTGTAAGTTCAAGAAACACTGCACACATTTTAACCTCTTCATTCCTGAATTCATTTTTTTTCCTGATCATATCTGGGATATTTTATATCCACTGTACCATGCTGTGCTGTATCAAGCATTACCGTCCCTAGGGAAAAGTGGTAGAAACTCATTGTTATGTCAGTATTTTCTGTATTTGAAATATTTTTGTCGTAGACAGTCACATGCAGTTAATGAAAAAGCTGTATCAAAACCAAAGTGAACTTTATGTTTTCTCTTGCTAATCTCCCAGCTAAAGGAGCACCACCCACGAAAGGGCTGTAGGCTCACCTCAGTGCCTAGGGCTTGAAAATCTCATCTTCCCTGTTTCCCAGGAGCTCTTTTAATCATTAGCTGGACAGTAATTGGGAAAGGAAGGGAAAATACTAACTTCCATCATTCCCACAGAGGTTACTGACCCTTGTGAAAATTATGTTAAGAAGGCACAGAGGACACTCAAGCTTAGCTGGAACAATGTTTGGGCTCCTGTGCTGGCCCTGCTTCGTGTGGTGTGTGCCCTGAGACTGTGGGATGTAGCCTAGACAGCCCCTACTTAGGAGAAGGCTTTGAACACAGTTGAATCATTCTCTTCTCAGTCAGTGTAGGCTTGTAGTATTTTCCTCAGCAAAAACATGTTCTACATGTTTGAAACACCATCCATTGTCCCTGATATTTGGACTGATTTTTTACCTTTTCCACAGTACTGTTACCCCAGATTCACATAGAATCATAGAATGATTTTGGTTAGAAACCACCTAAGTTCGGATTAGAGATTCCTGTGACTTTTCCAAAATTTAGACCTTAATATGTCTAGCATGCTAGCAAATTCAGATTGTTGGATTGAGACTAGGGCTCAGCTAAAATCTTGCACCTGCATCTGCTTTTAATTCCATGTGGGTTGCATCTAAAGTTTGAAGCAGTGCTCTAAGACAGAAAATTAATGTCACCCAAAATGGGTAACAATTATCAACTAGATCTTTAAATCACAAAATAATTTATAAGCTGAAATTGGAATTATGTTTTAAATATAAAAAGCAAATACAATGCCTACAGTGAGGAGTTTAACATGCTTAATTTCAGCCCAGAGTAAGTTTTTTTAATAACATTCAGGTTGATTGTGAACATGAAGATACATGTTTCTACATCTGTGTTCAGATTTATGATGCATGAGGATCAGTTTACCCAGAAAGATGCAACTGGTACCACTACAGATTTTTTGGCTGTTTGTCAGAAAAAGGCAAGTTGTTTTCTATATTTTTTTCTAGATTAACCATAAATCCGAGAAATTACCTGATACGGTATAAATCCTCAGGAAATCTCTGTGGAATGCAGATCATCAGTCAAGGGCTACTTTTGCTCTGTGCAACCAGGATGGAGAGAACAGTTGTCTGGACATGAACATCACAGTTTTATAGAGGCAGTCGTATGTGCCATTTGTCCCTTTCCTTTAGCCACCCCCTCCTGCAAAAGTGATCTTTCCAAGAAAACCTCCCTGTACATATGTTGCTTGTTCTTGTCACTTACTGCTGCTCACAAAAGCCGCCAAAGTTTCTCAAGAGCAAGGGTTGTTTGTAAAATCCAGGAATGTCTGGGTACTTCCATGGTGTTTTTTAATGACCACGCAGTTGTTCTGTAGCAGAGAATTCCAACAATATCACATGAGAAGGGAATCCTTAATTATTCTGGCCACTCATAATTAGTTTAACGATCTGAGCTTCCTTGGTTGGTTAGGCTGTGGTAAATGGGTCTAACATGTTCTGGCTTATTCATTGATTTTTGAAGAATTCCATGTAATGTTCACATTTGACAAGTGATTACTACTAGTCAGACCACACAATGAGATCTTCGCTTCTCGTGGTTACCCTTCTCTGCATGTGTTTACATCCCATAGCAGGGCCATAGCTTGGAAAGGTTCTGTTGCATGTCTTCCACTTCTATATTATGTAGGAAATGAAACATAGTGTTACACTGAAAAAAAGTGATACATAAGTCTTCCTTATGTAGTTACTCAGTTTATGAGATATTTCAGGCTTTGGTACTGCATTGCGCTCATGTTCACACAGTCAATAACATGCTACAAACTGAAGTGATGGTCTCTTTTACTTTCTTTTTCAATGTCTGAAGAAATTTTAAAGAACATTCCTTGACTTAGCTGGGAAAGGAAACAGTAGGAAAGGAAGCAGAATGATCAGCATTATGCACAACAGCTACCATCCTCACACTAGCCAGTTCTCCTATTCATGAAACAGCAGTGGGGCAGGTCTATGCATCTGGCCCTGTGGCCACGCAGAGGCACTGATGGCCAGTCCACAAACCAGCACAGAGCTCCTGCTGGCTAATCTTAACTTGCCCTGATTTTAGCTGCTTTATTTTTTGTACCCTCTTTGGGGAAAATAAAAGTAAAAATAAAAGGTTGATCTGCTGTGTACTCTAGATCCACATTTATTTGGTCCAAATACAATGCTGCCAAAGACCAAGATCTCTTGGGGGTTTAGGACCTGTGTTTTTTCCCACTTGGCTGGTCGTCGAGCTCTAGCTTTCATGTAGCCTACTTGCAAAAAACTTTGTGTTCACTGCTTTTGTGTAGTATTACAAGTCACAATTATTTAGATTGCAACACAGACTTAGTTCCAGATGCTTCCTATAGTTGGGAAACTTCCTGTTCAAAAGCAATCTTTCATATGCAATTTATACAAAAGCTTGCTGTGTGTGCTATATCCATAACATATCTGAGTACTGTGAAACAGTAGGTTCACTTGTAAGGACATGGATCCTTCTCCAGGAACTCAGCCTTCAACCTTTTCTACATCACCTAGCTTTGGGGGCTTCATGGCAGGCTTTTAGGAGAGTTTCATAATTTATTATGCTAAATACCCAAATGGTAGCAGCATTCTTTATGGCAGCTGTTGCAACACTTTCACTTCTTCTTAGAAAGGAGAATCAAGAAGACATCAACTGATTTCAAAACTTTTGTTTTCTCTTCTACCGTATTTTCACATTATGATTTTTTTCAGCCTCCTTATTTATCCCAACTCTTTGCCAAGTCCTGCTGTTCACACCTCTGTGTCATGGACCTTCTAACTTACAGGGAAGTGCGGCAGGCAGTTGGTAAGGCCATATTCAGAAAACCGTGTACCACTGAGGTTTGTGAACTTCAAAAGCCTTGCCTCAGTACCTGCCTAAATCTGTGGGGGCCTGAGTTTCAAGATAGAAAATCTTCTGCTCCCAGGGATCCTCACATTTCCTCTCTGCAGCAGTCTCAAAACATCTCAGAGTCAGGGAGTCTTGACAGCTTAATCCCTGTATGCCACTAGTGTGCCATTGGGTTGCACGAACAAGGAGTTCATCTGCTGTTCCTGGGAAGTAGCTTCAGAGCACACGTAGTGCATATCTACAAGATTAGACTCCACATAAAACACAATGGCGGAAAGTGCTTTTATTTAAAATAAAAAGACAGGAGGAGCCATGAAAGAGCATGTTCCTTTGATACAGTTATACAGTGGCTAGAACTGGTACTGGACAAGTAACATTGGTAACATTGTAATGCCCTCTGCCCAAAGCCACTGAAGAACACACTGCCTGCCTCTGAGGAGAATGTCCTGAAACCCAGGCTGAAGGCTGCTCTCCTGCTGATTTCTATCTTTACAGATTAACTGGGTCAAAGTCCTTTACCCTGATGACTGGAGCACTGAAGGAGAGCAAACCTGGGCCTTGGAGCCCAGTGCATGGGTTGTTTCTGTGTTTTTACGGAATGACAAAGCAGAAAGCAGAGCCTTGCAGTCCCCAGCCAGCTCCCTGACTGTGTGCCTGCTCTATGGGTGCTGCTCAGCCTTCATTCCCTCACTCACACTGTGCAAAGATCTACTTCTGCTATTGAGTGATTGTTCCTGTGTCTTCTTCTCCAACACTCACAATGTATGCAAACAGCATTGTCTATATGTGGGTACACACATACATATCATTCCCGCAAATACTCAGGTGCAAGCACTGGTAGCTAGGACATTAATTCTCTTGGCAGACAGAGAATGCTTTGCTCAGCTCAGCAAAAGCAGGAACTATGACTTCAGACTTATTGATTAATAAAGTAAAATGGCAAAAGGAAAATTTTAGGCTGGTCACCCAACTGGGAGAGAAACAGTACAGTCACTAATTTAGGAGTTATACTTTTGAAAAGGGGCCAGATGCACTGGAGATTGCTTTGTATTCTGTAAATTTAATATATAAAAATTAGATTGATATTAATTTATGTGGCTTTATAATGAACTGAATGATTGTATTTATAATGGAGGAGTCTGGTCTGGAGAACTTCCTTGTGTCAGATAACTAGCTGCTTGCAAGTCTTTTTTCTAATGCTAAGTTAAATAATTAATCATAGGGCAGTTTTCAGTTTATGTACTGTCTTCCAAAACATATATACTCATTGGAGGGACAAGGAATACACTTGGCATGAGAATGTATGACTAGAGCTGCCAGGGTGCTCACAGACATCCAGAAGGTTTCTGGGCCAGAGGAACTGCCGTGGTCTGGGCCTAACATGACAAAAAAAAACCTGCCACATGGATGTTCACTCAACTCCCCCCCCCCCACACTCTGGGATGATGAGGACAAAGGCCAGCTAGAAGCTCATGGGTTGAGACAAAGGACAAAGAGGGTTCTTCACCGATTAAGGTCACAGGCAAAACAGACTCAGCTTGAGCAAAAAAATAATTTATCACTAATCAAACGCACACAGGACACAGACAACACAGAGAGCAGGGCTTGCATATGTTACCCCACCCCTCCCTTCTTCCCGGGCCCAAATCACTTTGTTCCTGGTTTCTCTCCCTCCTTCCCCCCAGCGGCACAGGGGGACAGGGGATGGGGTTTAGAGTCAGTTCACAGGCTGGTGGTTCCTGCTGCTCCTTCCTCCTCAGGAAGAAGGATTCCTTAAAGTTCCTCCCTGCTTCCCTATGGGGTCCCTCTCATGGGAGAGAGTCCTCCATGAACCTCTCCTTCATGAGTCCTTCCCACGGGGTCTGGAGCTGCTCCAGCCTGGGCTTCCCACAGAGTCACGGGCACTTTGGGAACAAACTCCCCTGGCACCGGGGTCTTCCAAAGCTGCCTAATCAGAGTCCACTGGCAGCAAATCCTCTGGCCACAAAATCCAAGTCCAGTGGCCAAGTTCACCCCTCCTGGCACTTTCAGGGAATGTTCCAGCACGTTCCTCCCTGAGTGCAGGGGGACAGCTGCCATCTCGCCATGGGTTGCAGGGAAACTTCTGCTTGGGCACCTTCTTCCCCTTCTTCCTCACCAACCACCAGGATCTTCACCCCAGCACTGCCTTTCACCTCACCAGCACAGCTCTTTCGTTTTCTAACTGCTTGATCTGCTCAACTCTTATCTCACCTCTTTCGTATGTTAATTGCTGAGGCGCATTTATTGTCCCTCTAATGGCTTCTTGGCTGGGTTTGAAGCAGGGGCAGCTTCTCAGCTTCTTATCAGAGCCACCCCTGGGACCCTTCCCCCGCTACCAAAAATCCCACCAAACCAGCACAGCAACTCAAAATAATATCAGTCTAGATGCCAGGAGGACCTGTGCTTGTTTGTTACAGTCAACAGTCAGGGCAGGGAGATGGCTTTTCCTCTGAAAGGTGTGTTCAAATGGCTTTTCACCTGTGAAAAACATCCAAACAACTCTAAACTGTGTGGGCAGACCCTTTCTGTTTTCTGATTAACAGACTTCCTCAGGTTTTGGGGTTATTTTTTAAAAAATTTGTATAATTTTCTTCTTGTGCCATAATATCTATGGGCCTTGTTAAAGCCCTTAATAATAGGGTCAGCTTGATGCGACCATTAGCTACTTTAATGAGAGAAGACACAATGTGTCAGAAACAAAGGAGGGGAAAATGGGCTGAAACACCTGCCCTAGTCCTGGTTTTGCTCTAGTGATGTTTTTCTGGATGGCAGCAGACTGCTGTCTCCTCTGCATGCTGAGGAGGTTCCTCCTGCCACTGCTGAAGTCTGGCATTCTGCCCCTTGGCTGCAGTCACAGCTCACTGCCCACATGGAGCAATTCCCATCACACCCCGTCTGCCAGGTGGGTGGGGGGACACTGGCTGGGAGTGGTGTCCCCTGTCTCCTACCACAGCTGCCAGTGCTGTGGCAGGGCTGAGAGCCCTCCACCTCCACTGCTGCCCTGGCAAAGGGGACTAACAAATGGAGACGAGGAAGGAAAGGGCAGACCAGAGGGCGAGGCAGCAGCAGCAGCATGGTTGGGAGCCAGGCCAACAAAAGCATTAGTAATAGCATGTTGGGGATGGTTAAGGAAACAGGCAAGCCTGGAACATGGCTGAAAGTCAACTAGGAACTCGGACCAGGACTGGGAAAGAACAAGAGACAGGGAACAGGCTTGGGAGGCAGTGGCAGAGCCGGTGAGGCACCTGCTTCTTGTCCTAACATCCATCTCCTAGGTAGCGCAGACTTTTTGCTTTCTTGATCTTCTTTGATCACATTTTAGTCTCAGCAATGTGCTGACAAGGCAAGGTGATTGTGTCCTAATGGCTGAGCAGCAGCCTCCTCAGATCAATCCCCTCCTCAGCATCCTAACTATCGGGCCAAAACATACTTATTCTGGTCAAGATTTCCTGGTAATCCAAGTGTCCTGAAGCAGCTAGCGGGCTACACTTGTATAGCAGATTGACTCCATATTACATCTGTGTGGCCTGCTGCAAGCTTAATATCCTGGACGAGGCCTCATAAAGGATTGCACTGGCCAAATGTAATTTGTTTCTCAGTTTTTGGACTAAACTTTATTGGTTGCTGTTCCAATGAGTTTTAGGAGGCATTTGTTGGTTAAGGGCTGGAGAAGGTGTGGTAGCTTTTAGCACATCAAAGAGAAGCCACATGAGTCTCTTTCTCTGGGTCTAGCATCTCTCCTAAACTGTGCAAATCACAGAAGTTGCCCAGACCTTCAGGTCCCTGGGTGCAGGACTGACTGTCATTGTGGAGAGCAACATATAGAAATAAGACTAACCAAACCAGATCAATCCAAAGTTCCTTCTAGCCAAGTGTCTTGTCTCCAACAGTGGTCCACAATGAATGTGTTAGGAAGAGAACAAAAACAAAACCAGACTTTTAATAATTCCTCAAAATGTTCCTACATCATCCAGTGTGCTGTGTGGCAGCTAGCGAAGTGCATTAAGGAGAAGGGAGAAGTTTAGAGCTCACTTGTGCTGCCTGCCATCCACATGAGATGTGGTTTTATCCCACACTGCAAAAATATCACAAAAGGGATGGGAAAGTGGCAGCTACTTTGATTGTGACCTATGGCACTCATAAATCTAGGGATGGATGGCAACCATGATGAATTAAGGCTAGAAAATGTCTCAAGGGTTTCCAAAGACAAGAATGAGGAGCTGGAATCAGGAAGAGTTGTCCCTCCATAGAATTTTAATGTTAATGTCTTTTGCTGCTGCTTTCAAAAATGTGAGTTAACTTCACATAGTTACTCAAAGCAAGGTGCAGGTGTTACAGATGTTCATAGGTGCTGCATTTCCAGTGCCTGTAAACAGTGAATGTGCTTTAAGGGGTAATGGCTTTAAACTGGAAGACTGTAGATTTAGGTTAAACATTAGGAAGGAACTCTTCACTATAAGAGCTGTGAAACACAGGAACAGGTTTCCCAGGGAAGTTGTGGATGCCCATTCCCTGGAAGTGTCCAAGGCCAGGTTGGATGGGGCTTGGAGCAACCTGGTTGAGTGGGAGGTGTCCTTCCCCATGCAGGGAAGTTGAAACCAGGTGACTTTTAAGGTCCCTTTCAAACCAAACCACTCTGTGATTCTGTGAGTCTGTGATTAATGAGATGGTATTAGACAGTGTTTTGCAGACTGGCTTGTCTCAGTTACTACAGTTCCTCCCTGTACCTAGAACAGAAAATAACTATGGTAACTGTGGCCTCTGTTGTCAAACACTGACTTTTGGAGTAGTGCCTATTATACATTGGCTCCTCCAATAAGTGTATCTATATGTGCTCCCTGTAATAAATAAGCAGGGAACTTACAGAGAACATTCCAGTAAGGACTGCAAGGGGACTGCAAAGTTCATGACCATTAATTCTCTTTCCTCAAACATTTTTTGCATTAAAAATTGAGTGAAATGATGAGCCAAGGGGAGGGCTTGTGAAAAGCTTATCAGGAATAAATATTTAGAAAACTTCACTATTACAGCATCATTCCTGACAATCTTATCTTAAAAACTCCTGCATTATACTATCTTCCAGCCCAGAACTTGCACAAAAATGGACATTCAGAGTGGATTCATCTGAAGTGTATTCAGGCTTTCCATATGTATTTCTAATGTTTCCCGAGACACCACTTCGAACTATTTAGGAAATCTCAAGGGTGGTGTTTGTTTAAGATTGGTGAACAGAATGGCACTGCAGCCTGGGAAATACACAAGCAAAAGAAAAGTACGGTCCTCATGAAATACACTGTGAATGCCTTGAATTACTTTGTATTATAGCTGATGCTAAAATTAGCAGCAAAACGCTATTGTTGTGGGAGCTTAGGGTGTGTGTTGTACTACAAGCAGAGTTCCAGTGGCAGCACACTGGACTTGCTGGGATGGGAGCTCCTGCTGTCCTCCCTGCTGGCAAACACAGTGTTTCTCTTGCATTTCATAATTTGAAAAAACTATTACTTTCACCCTGTGTCTAAAATATACAGCATCTCAATTTTCTTTCTTCAAGCACACAAAAAGTTATCATCATCACCATGTATTTAATGCTTTAGTCCTCGCAAACTCTGTTGTCAGTAAACACCTCTCACATAAGCAAAAGCTTCAAGGACTTGTCGTCACATGAGCAGGGACACTTCACATGGATGAAAAGAGACTTTGTGGGGTTTTTGTACCTTCCAGCAGTGCCTTGTTATTAGCTATTCATAGTATCATCCAAATTAAAGGAAACCAAACAATGAGAGAGTGTTTTCTCCCAGCTTTTTGTAACTATTTATTTGTTACACAGAATCACAGAATCTTAGGGGTTGGAAGGGACCTTGAAAGATCATCTAGTCCAAACCCCCTGCCAGAGCAGGATCACCTAGAGCACATCACACAGGAACGGGTCCAGGCGGGTTTTGAATGTCTCCAGTGAAGGAGACTCCACAACTCTCTGGGCAGCCTGTTCCAGTGCTCTGTCACTCTCACAGGAAAGAAGTTTTTTCTGATGTTTACGTGGAACCTCCTGTGTTCCAGTTTGCATCCATAGCCCCTTGTCCTATCACTAGACATCACTGAAAAAAGCCTGACTCCATCCTCCAGACACTCATCCTTAACATATTTATAAACATTGAGGAAGTCGCCCCTGAGTCTCCTCCAAGCTAAAGAGACCCAGGTCCCTCAGCCTTTCCTCATAAGGGAGATGTTCCACTCCCTTAATCATCTTTGTGGCTCTGTGCTGGACTCTCTCAAGCAGTTCCCTGTCCTTCCTGAACTGAGGGGCCCAGAACTGGACACAATATTCCAGATGTGGCCTCACCAAGGCAGAATAGAGGGGGAGGAGAACATCTCTTGACCGACTAACCACACCCTTTCTAATGCACCCCAGGATGCCATTGGCCTTCTTGGTTGCTCATGGCTCATGGTCATCCTCCTGTCCACCAGGACCCCCAGGTCCCTTTCTCCTACACTGCTCTCCAGCAGGTCAGCCCCCAACTTGTACTGGTACATGGGGTTGTTCTTCCCCAGATGGAAGACTCTACACTTGCCCTTGTTGAATTTCATCAAGCTTCTCCCTGCCCAACTCTCCAGCCTGTCCAGGTCTCACTGAATGGCAGCACAGCCTTCTGGTGTGTCAGCCACTCCGCCCAGCTTGGTGTCATCAGCAAACTTGCTGAGGGCACACTGTGTTCCCTCATCCAGGTCGTTGATGAAAATCTTAAATAGTACTGGTCCCAGTGCCGACCCCTGAGGGACTCCACTAGTTACAGACGTCCAACTAGATTCTGTCCCATTGACCACAACTCTCTGACTTCTTCCTTTCAACCAGTTCATGATCCACCTCACTACCTGACCATGAAGAGCACACTTCCCCAAGAGCACACTTCCTTGTTATGCTTTTATTTCTAAAATAAAGAAAACTGTGGCTAGATCTTGCAGCCCAGAGACATGTTCCTACTTCTAGCTGCACTTCAGCCCTCCAGACTCCTTGGGAATATGGAAACAGAGATCTTCCTATTTAAGGAAATAAGAAAATGACCAGGAGAAGATTGGCAATGCTCCTTGTGCTTTTTTACAAGAGAAAGACCAGGACAGAAAAGTGGAAGTACAGCTTTGCCTATCATCTGGAAGGAAGTAATAAATGCCAGACATCCCAGTCGTATTTGCAAATCCTTCTTTCTCCATCTTTACTCAAAGGCACAGATAGGAGCACAGCTGGGGCCACCCCATTATAACTGTTACCTGCTTTCACACCCTCCATAACAGCTACTAAGCCAAATCCTCCTGTTCAGTTCTGTAATTTCTTCTTCATAGGCAGACACTGGCACATCTACATTTTCACCATTTACTGGTTAGAACTGGTCTTGCTACAAAATCACCTTCAGATCAGCTGTACTCTTTGATCTGTGTATTCAAGTTTTATGGGTTCTTTCTGTACAGAGAGTACGTGTAGTGTAGGGAAGCTGGTCAGAATTGGGCTTTCTCTTCACAGGGAGAAAGCAGCTCCATCGCTGTGCCACGTCACCCAGAGTATGCCAAGGAAAACAGCAGCATTTGCTAAGAGGAATATTTGTGAGCCAATTCCACAAATCACATCTAGAGTAAAGCAAATTTTGTTCATGGCAGGATATTAGCCTGTTTTACCAACATGTTGTCCCCTCCTTCTCCCAGGGAGCAGCGAATGTAGATGGCCTTGCAAATCATCCTTCAAGTGACTGAAAAATCAGCTAAGAATGGTTGTTTTGCAATGTAGGTCACTGTATTTCAGTATTTCCAATAATTCAGCAGGTCAAACAGCCAAGCATAAGATTCCTTCAGGAACCTCCCCTGAGTTCTATACCCCTATTGCAGGAAAACAGCCTTCCCTTAAAAAACACTTTCAGTCAGCTATGTTTTGAGCTGGGTGCATGCAGAAGAGCTCAGGTGAATTTTCCACTACACTTGAAAATGCTGTCCTTCCCCTTGGCCCCCCAAAGCTGTCTGCTCCACTTCTCTGCCAGAGGTTGCTATTAGGACTGCAGAGACACATAGCAGGTCAAATTTGCCTACCACAATACACAGATTCTGGCTGGAGGCAGCAACACATATTAGGTCTGCTTTAAATGTAGTCTCCATGAGTTGTGCAAATATTTGCTCTGCTCTCCAGTATCACGGCACTCCCTAAGTTTCTGTTCTGAATGGCCCCAAAATGCTCAAAACAAACTCAAGCGAAACTGCCATTCTTAAGGTGGTTTTGCACTGAAAGCGTGTCAAAATACATGGTCACTGTTTCACAGCAGGTTGTGGAAAGGTATATTTAGAAAAGCTAAGGAGGCCAGTGACATTTTGGCAATTTATGGTGTTAAGGGACACTTTAAATTGAACGGTGGATCCAGAGCTCTCATGCATTAGGATGAGCAAAACCACATGCTATCCATAATAATTCAGTATTTTCAAGACATGCTCCTTCATCCGACACTGTTTAGCTTAAAGATGTGAAACCATCAGGAGAGGTCCTGACTCACCTTCACTCCTGTCAGTCCAAATGCCTCTTGCAGTATCAGCCATCCCCCCTTCCTAGCGCAGGGCTGGGGCCACAGCTGAAACTCGGGCTTGACATTAACACTACCAGAGAGCATTACATGGGAGGAAGTGTTGCAGATGACAAGCAGCAATTATGTTTGCTGAAACACCAGGGCTAGAAACGATGACTATAGAAAAGATCAAGATTAGCAGCATAGAGTGACCCATTTAGCACTTACTGAGCTGCTGTTGCCCAAGTCCTCCCTTCTACACACAATGCAAACTTGACTGTTGGAAACTTGACTCAAAACTATCCACTCCTGTCACCTCAGGTGAGCTCAGAGACTACGTGCTTTGTTTGCACTGAGGCAAACTTACATTTAAATTACTATGCTGATATTGTTCCTAAACACATTTTTGCAAGCAGACCTCAATCCCTCTTTTCAGCAGTGTCACTCTGAGCAGAGTTCAGTAAGGGTTATAAAATCCTTTTGAAAACAGGACATATGCATCAAGAGGACCAGAAGCATTGTCTCTCACAGGAGGAAATAGGTGGCTGCATGTGTCTAGACTGAAGCTGTTTTGCTGCAGAGAGTGCAAATGGAGTTGATTGGCACCTGTCCATTCCCAAGTATGTAGTCATAGGCTACAACATGAAGAGCTTAGCACTGAAAACACTGCATGGAAGAGTGGCTAAATGCCTTTAATGTCTAAATTACCCTTAGAAATGCAGTATAGACTGTCAAGTCACTTCAGCGTATCTGACCATGTTATTCTAATGACCGAATGATGAGCTTAAAACACATTAGGGGACATGTCTGTAAAATTATTTGGTTTTCTTTTGATAAGCTGGTCATGAATAAGAAAAATAATCTGTTAACAGTAAATAGAAGCAGAGGCATAGAGTGAGAACAGTGAATAATCTAGGGAAAAAAAGACACAGGTAAAGGTGGGACAGTGTACCATGGAAAAAGTAATAATTTTTATCAAAGGCGCATACTAAAAGGAGAGAAAACAAGACTACACAAAGCCCATCTTGAAAGATGTCCTGAAGTGCTAATACCTCAAGAGATAGGTTGGTGATTAAGGCTTATGTTGACATTTAAATCAGGAAAGGAGTAAGGTCCACATCTCAGCTATGTCTTTATCCCCTTTCTGTCTGATTTAAATGGAACTGAAGAATGATGCCATGGGTCAGCACTATTAGGTGGGGCTCTCAAAGGGACAATATTGGTGTAGAGGAGATGTATGCAATGGCTTCAGCTGGGTAGTGGAAGGGTTATATATTATATGTTATAGCCAGAACATAGCAGTTAGGCAGTGCTTGCTGGTGCCCACTGCATTTTGAGGTAACATGTTTTATATTTTTGCTCCATATAAATTTTAATCTCTCATTTGTATTTATTCAGTAGGCCCTGCAACCTTGAAGAGAGGATCAGAAAATAGTAAGTACCAGCTTCTTCCCTCCTCCCATGCTACACACTGCTTCAGGTTATGCTCAGTCACATACTCTGGGACAGACTCGTGTTTCAGTGTGACTTTTGGTTTCTGACACCACACACAGGCTATGGGGACTGGCTGGTATTTTTAATCCATCTCCTGCTAGTATCAGGGAGGATTTCTTGTCCGGAACCACCTGTCTGTTTGTATTCCACAGAAGGATTTACAAGAGACTATAAGAAATAAAGGAAGAGATAAATGGGAGGAAAAAAGGCAGGAAAAAAAGTGAAAAGTGATTCAGAAATGTGTCTGTTCTTTCCGTTCAAGCCACTGTACAGAAACTATGCTTCTATTGTGGGACAAAGACCTTTGAGCACAGTGAGATGTGTTTATGCTGCTTCTATCAAAGAGCCTTTCATCTCCACAAAGCAAATTATTAACACATTCCACTGAAGATGTGGGGGTGGAGGCCTGGCCTTGGAAAAAAAGCTGGCCAAAAATGAACATTTTTTTATAAACACTTTTAATGATAGTGAATGGCGACTTGCCAAGACCATTATGCCCAGTGAAGCACTGCAGGCTGATTGTTTGTCTGGAGAAGTCCCGTGGGCTGAGCCTTTTGTGCCAAGGAATTTCTCATTTGAAAGGCAGTGGTGTGGGAGGTGTGGGCCTTTCCAGGTTCATCGAGTTAAGGCCTGCACTGCCAGTTGCCTTAAACCTGCACCAGAGACTAATTCTTGTTGGATGAATGAATACCTGCCTCTCTGTTCCAGGCAGTAAATCTTGGCCTTTCAAGAGAAGCTCAAAATGTGAGGAGTAACCTACACAAAATATGCAGAACAGTTCTGCTAATAGACTACTCCCTATGCACTCCCAGCAACCTGCACAGATGTCTGGCTACCTAGAAAAATTTTTGCTTGCTGTTGTTCTGTGAATGAGTAAATATTTTATATTTTCTCCCTTGCCCCATGAATCAATATTGGCTTGCTTAGGAAAAAGGTTTGTTTTTTGTAAATGAAGACCTGAAGTAATTTTATCAATAAATCTGTTAAAAATCTAGGGGGTTTTTCATTAGCTTTTTTTTTCTGTTTCATTTGCAATTAGTGTCATTATTCGCATGAACATCATATTTCTTCATTGCTGTTATTGTCACAGCATAGGATGTGTCTGTGTGTATATGTATGTATGTGTATATACATGTATGTGTGTGTATATATATATATCTATATATGTAAATGGACTACAATGAGTTTGACAGATTCCTGTAATCCAAAGGACAGCTGCTATCCTTGGAAGACAATATAAGTGTTTAGGTAGAGCTCAACAGGTTCCAGCAAAGAGGAGTAGCCACGGGATTCTGTCCATGGCTGAGTATTTCTTTCACACAGAACATTAAGCCTTTGGGCACTCATGGACCCCAGTGAGTGGGAGTTTCTACATGTTTTAGTTTCTGTGTGTGTGTACATCTCTCAAATGCTTATGTCCTTGTATTAGCTGATTCCCAGGGAAGATACTTAAGGAGACACTTCTTCAAATGTTTTTTACAAGATAAAACTGTTCACATTGAACACTAGGAGGTCTGAAGTTTGAACTAACCTGCTTGACAGTTGCAGTTTGCAATACACAAACTGGCCCATGGTTAATGTTGAGAAACAGTGCCCACTGAGATGAAAAAAATTTCAGCATCCTGCATTAAAAATAGACATTCCATGCTTGAGAAAGTGACTAGAACTGGGTGGAAAAAACAATTTTAATTTGTGGAAGACATCAATATTAAGAAAATTAATCTTGTTTTGATCTCTGACAAAACCAAGATTTAAAAAGTACTCTGAAAAGAGTGTTGATCCTGGTTTATAGCATATATAGTTTCTGAGCTGCAGGCCACAGGGGCCCCATAGTCTTAAATTGAAAGCAGCTGATCTAAGACCAAAGGACTTAACAAAGCCTGGGAACTGCCAAGAGCTCATCAGCTTGGAAGCCAGAACTCCTGGGACCCTAGTCACCCTTTGGCCCAGGTGGACACATGAGGAGAAACCAGGAAAAACATCTGCAAAAATCACACCCTGTGTTGGAACTTTTGTATTTGTACAAGATGTCAATTTCAAATAAAAAAAATCTTTGTCAGAATTTTTCCAGCTATCTTAATTTGAGTGAGAGCTGAGTTAGGTCCAGGATAGCAATACAATGTTTATAATTCAAGGGTTGATAAACCAGCATAATGTTTCAAACACAGGTATTCTGGTCCCTAGATAAAAATTATCTCAATGAGATAATTATCTCTGTGTTTATATATGTGTATAATGTATAACACATGTACACACTTTAGACATTACAATGATATCGGTAAATACAAGACTTAATTATATTTGAAGCCCATTTTTGTCAAAAGTAAAGTGTGCCTTATGGACAATTTGGCAGCTTTATCTGAACTTTAGCAGTAACCATCTTAATGTTATCTCTCTAATGCCAATTGTAGTTATTTACCTCAGATAAACAATCTTAATTTCTTTGTGATATTTTCTTTTTACTTATACTTTATAATTAATCCAGATGATGAATTTTCAAATTGTTTTAATGATAAATTTTTAAACTCCCAGAGTGAAGGCTGTTTTTAAGGGCCATGTCCTCACTGAACTCAGTGGTTAAAGCCTGGCTCCCCTGCAGCCAAAAGCAAAGCTCCTGTTTGATTGTAGCAATGCTAGGATTTCACCCAGCCAGCTTCACTGACAAACACATTTTCCCATTCACTCCTAGCCTCATTTTAGCTTTTCTTCTCTAGAAATGCAGTTATTTGGCATTATTTTTCCTCAGTCAGCTCTTCTCTGTTCTGCTGGAGGATGGCTGAGTCCCAGGGATCAAAAGATTCCCAGACTCTTAATCTACCCTTACTTAGAGGCATTTGTTTTGTTTTGTTGTTTGCTTGCTTTTCCACTGAAAGCTGTTTCCCTGCTCTACTTACTCTGCGTGAGAAAGTCAGAGCAGAATAGTCCTGAAAAGAGCGCCTCCGCAATATCTGTGAGCAGAGACATCCTGTCACCAGGCTGATGGAAAGCTGTTGTTTGGAGAGAACCGGTTTGGGGATTCACACTGCCCAACCCATCAGGGCGTTGCTTCCTCTGCCCTGAGCAGGGCGCAAACTGGCGCTCGGGAACACTCTCTTCTTCAGAAAACTTACCAATCTACTCTACCAGTGTTGACTCTAGGCAGCAATCTTTGTTGATGATTATGTTGATTATGTTACGTGAAATGCTTTGAGAGGCTTTTAAGGGTTGAGTCAAGTAGGACTCTGTTCTTTCCCAGATGTGTCAGTCTATGTAAATACATTGCACAGCTGACAGTTACTGAGGCCACAAACACAAGGAATCATAGAATCACAAAACTATTCAGTTTGGAGAAGACCCTTGGGATCACCGAGTCCAAACATCATCCCTACTCTAGAAAGTTCTCCCCTAAACCATATCCACCAGCACCACATCCAAATGACCCTTAAACACATCCAGGGATGGTGACTCAGCCACCTCCCTGGGCAGCCCATTCCAGTGTCTAACCACTCCTTCTGTGAAATTTTTTTTCCTGATCTTCAGTCTAAACTTCCCCTGTCGCAGCTTGAAGCCATTGCCTCTTGTTCTGTCACTACTTGTGAAAAGAGACCAGTACCAACCTCTCTACAGGTAGTTCTAGAGACTGATGAGGTCTCCCCTCAGTCTGCTCTTCCTCAGACTAAACATTCCCAGCTCCTTCAAGTGTTCTTCATAAGATTTATTCTCTAAGCCTTTCACCAGCTTCATTGCCCTTCTCTGCATTTAAACTGAGAAGTGCTTAATAGCCACAATATTTGAGCATGTGTGCTTATGATTAAAGTTAGGGGCCATGTCCTTGTTCCTCAATAAAATCAGAATAAATGTAAGAGTCTCCTAGGACTCCATATTGCTTCAAGCAGCTCATCTTCTCATTTTAAGCCCTATTCCTTACACATTAAAAACAATGAGGGCCAGGGGGAAGGTGAGGGCCAGTGACAGCTTTCAGAACTTGAACCTTCTCTTTGGAGAGAAGGCTGGATGTTTTCAGTTTTTGAGATGGGCTTTTTTGTGATGTAGCAGTAGGATGTCTGAGAGATGGTGGATAAGAATCCAATCCCATTAACAAGTAATGTTGGTGCAAGTTTATTTTGAGTACTTTCTTCCTTACTGGTCCAAGGACAGGCAGACTTCGCATAAAGATAGTGACCAACACCAGCTCTTCAGAATATTTTCCAGTCTTTGACTTCCCAACTTAGTTTCCAATTTCCCTTCATTATTTTTTTTTTCTGTTACAAATTTGTCAGTGCTTCTGGCAGCTGACTTCCGTCGTGGGAGGCAGGAAACTGATAATGGGGAAACACCTTTCTCTGTGTTGGTTGATTTTTCACCAAGGGGATATTTCCTAGGATAGGGAACTGTCAAAGGAAGTGAGTATGTTGAGAGGCTGGGAGGAAATGGAGAAAGAGGGAGTCCTAAATGGCCTGTCAACAAGGCTGCAGCTGCTCTAGCCCTTGCACAGTTAAGATCTTAGAATGGTGGTAAAGCCAAAACTCTAAGCAGTCAAGCAGTCAAGGAGAAAGTTCTGCCTGAGGTGAGCAACTGTCTTGGTGGCATTAGTGAAAGGAAATTTAGATGCAAGGAGGGAGACAGATCTTCCCAAGGGGAGCAGAGACTGGTGAATGCTGTAGAGGGTCATTCTTCAAGGAGAGGTGGAAATGCCCCAGAAAATCCTACCTTATTGTGGAGTTACCCCTATTAAAAATCACTTGCGCTCACATAACAGCTATATATATATATTTATAAATTGTGCTATATATTCATTGATGTGTTATACTACTGTCAACCTTAATCTTTTTGATGGCTTTATATTGGCTCATCTCTTCAGGGATAAAGAGGAGTCTCTTTGGAAGAAGTCAGCTACAGTGCAGAGCCAGAGCGAGCCTATGCTTAAATCTGACTTTATCATTCTTTGTCGTCACTGCGTACAAAGCCTACATGGAGAAGTCTGACTTGCTGCTTGATAACACTGTATGATTTAAAGATATCACAACAATGGGTGCCAGCAAAACAAGAGCACAGGCTGGGTCTGAAAGCAATCTTGCTATCCCAGCACCTTGCCGTTCAGGAAGGGAAATATTCATAAAGTTGATTGGCAAGAGGCATTTCCTTCCTAGCTGGGCTAAAAGAGACCTTTCCTGGACTGAAGCTACCAAAGGTGACACAGGAAGACCAAACACAGGAGCCAGCAGAGAACAACAGGACATGCAGGGTCAGACTTGACTGCTATGTCTTCCCTGAGTTAATCTAGTTAGTGTAAGTTATTGGTACAGATCTGTGAGATAGTATTTCAGCTATTCCTTTTGAAAAGGAAGAAATTATGAAAACCATACATTTTGCTATTTATGGACTTGTCAGGAATAACTAAACTGTTCTTAGAGATGCAAAATGAAAGGGAAAATCTTCTAGCTTTTCTTTGCTGTGTTGAAACTCCTTTTAAAATAAAGAAGTTAAGAACACTGAGAAATTAAGCAACTGAAAAAAAAAATTAAAGGATCTGTTTATTGAATTGATTTTTTTAAATACTTTGATTTATAGGTAACTGCCTAGCTGAGTTAATATTAGATCAGATGTTTTATTCATAAGGCTTTTTCAGGATGTGTACAATGTGATATTATTTTTAGTCCATAGTAAGCCAGCAAGTTAATAAGAATCACTCTGGGCTTCCCACTCTGGCAAGCAGCAGCTCCAACTTCAGAAAGGGATGGGGAGAGGAACAGATGCAAACTGTTTGTCACATTTTGTCTCCAGCCATTATCACCCTTTCTGACCTTGTCATAGCAGAGCAGCAAGAAAGTCCACCAGGTATGCAGTAGTGACCCATTCCTAATAATACACAGCAGGCATGGCTTGCAGGAGAACTTGGGGTTTTGCTTCCTTTAGGAATGGCCAGAAAGGGGTCAGGGTGCTAAGTCAGTGTGTGCACAAATACTCAAGAGTGCCTAGGATGGCACCTCTGTGTGGTCTTCACTTGTGCCTCCTCATCATACCCTGAAAAACAACATTCTCCAGGCTGCTCCGTGCTGACAGCAATTGTTCCCAGGCAGTACCTCTGCTTCGGCCCTGTTACTGTGTGCTAGCAAAGGCTTCTGCTTCACTGGCATTTATCCATCATCATGTGTCTGGAAACTGGGTCAAAGAAGACTAGCTTTTTGACATACACTTTCTAATCTCCACTCTTCATTGTGAGCTGCAAGGTCACACAACTCAGTGGCCTGAGGAGAAGCATAGATGCACTGAACCACTGCCAGAGCAGCTGAAAAAGAGCTCCTATTCATTGCAGATTACATGTTTTGACCTAACTCTGACAGAAAAGCATACCTGTCAGCTCCATGGCAGGCTGATTAGGTTAATTAAGTCCTTGCTTATGAGTACAATAATTAGAACTGTCAGTTGTTTAAATGAGGATAGAAGAAAGGCAAGATTCAAGGAGGAGCCCCGAAGTTTGGAAGTACTAACCATATAGGAAGGAATCCATAGCAGGCACTGATTTAGTACTTCCCTTCAGGCAACATCATTTATGAATAATGCTGAGGGGAGGACAAACTTGTGTCCAGTGGAGTTTGTTCTATTTTGCACTTACAGTAATGAGAACTGAGATGGTCAATGAGTTTATACATCAGTTTTATTGGCAGCAAGCATAACTGTAGCCTTGGGATGACCTTGGAAAACTTTACTCTTTCCACAGGGAAGGTCTATTAGAATAGTGTATATTTTCTCATTCTCTCGGGAAACATTTAAGGAGCCACCTTGTGCATTCTTACAGCTCTGGATTTTTCAGTAAACGTGGTGTGCCAGGGTGATAAGTTATAGTAGTAGCACGGTCAGCAACACAAAATGAGAAGAAAAAATCAAAACAAAACAAAACAGGAGATCCATATAGTAAGGATAGATAATATGACTCTGCTCAGTCCTGAGAGGCCTCTTAGGAAGTTTGTTTTTTATGCCTCGTATTATTTTATTTAAATATATTTACAGGAGACCAGAGAAAAGAGAACAAAATGACAGCAGGTCTGGAAAATATTACTTGCTGGGAGCAGATTTGCATTTGTTTAGTTCAAAGCAAAAAGAAGACTGGGGAGGAAGAGAGGACACTCCACTGGGGGGTAGGTAGAGTTGTGATGATCAAGGGAATCCCAGGGCAGCTGAGGAAAGGACAGGAAGAAATCACTTCACATTACAGCGGAGAAGAGTACAGAATGATAGAATAATAGAATGGTTTGGACTGGTAGGCACTGTAGAGATGGAGTTCTAACATTTCTACCATGGCCAGGGATACCTCCCACTAGACCAGATTGCTCCAGGCACCATTCAACCTGGCCTTAAACACTTCCAGGGATTGGAGCTTCCCTGGGCAACCACTTCCAGTGTCTTACCACCCTCACAGGAAATAATTTTTTCTTAATATCTAATATAACGCTACCCTCTTTTGATTTGAAACCATTCCCTCCTTGTCCTTTCACTGCACGCCCCTGTAAAAAGTTCCTTCCCTCATGTCCCTCAGGGTAACATGCCAGCAAAGCATCTCCTAGAAGAAGTCAGGAAAAAAAACAAAGGTGGAACAGGCCGAGGGGAAAATACCAGGACCAGCAAGACAACTTTGGAAACTGGGACTAAGAGGAGGTTTTGAAATGAAGGTAGACAAACTTATCAAAGAAAAAGAGCAAAGAAACTTGATAAATAGTCTGAAGCCTCAAAAAAGCAATGCTTACACTCTAGCAAAGATTGTTGTAATGACAGGTGGAGAGTAAAAATGAAAAGATGGAGAGAAAAGTAATGGAGAGTGGTCACTTTTTGTAGAAGAGAGTATGATAAACAGCAGATCTGAGGAAGAAGGGAATGAACTTGAAGACCTGCCTATGGAGAGGTCATAAAAAACCTCAGTCATTCAAGTACTGTGTCCCAAGGCAAAAGAATGTCTTTATTTTAACTGCAGCATTAAAATCAGATTTAAATAATGTAATTATGTATCTTTTTTTAAAAAAAGCACATCTGCCCCTAATTTTCTAGCATGCATGCTTACACACACACACACAAAGTATGCCAAGTGTTAATTAGAAAAACTTTCTAGAAAATATTAATGACTTGTCTCTGTGGAACTGAACATTTTCTCATTAGACTAGATCAATCAGAGAAATGTGCTATTAAAACATCTGTGTAACCATAACTGATGTTCAGTTTGATTTGGATATGGTGTGAAGTGAAGAACTGTCAGGTTCCCAGCAATTTCCTTATATTGCTTAAGAAAATACAGTCACTGTAAAGCACAGAACATTTCCTTAGCATGGCAGTGATAACCTCATTTTTTGCCCACACTGTTTAAGTTTTCTGCATGGCTGGCATCAGATGCTAGAAGAAACTCTTAAGTTATGTACATCTTGAGGAAAAGTGCCAGAGCCAATCCTTTTCTCACCAGCTTAGACTGTTGACGTGTATGAGAAGGTCTACAAGTTTAATGAATTGGGTAATTAACACAGTGATTCCTCAGCCTAAGAATTGCTTGTGCTGTGTATTAAGCAGAGGCATCTCCAGCCACCACTGTAACTCATACTGCCTGCCAGCTGTTTAAAGACAGTAGTTGAGGAACCTTTACTGCAGCTTTTTTTTTTTCTACTGGAGGGAGGTAAAACTGTTTTTAAATGCAAAATGTTTTACTCTTGCTCTGTGGAACTCAATGGCTTTAGCTGGAGATCTAAAGGTGAAAATCAGGGGTTTCTGCTAAGCACAACCTTTCATTATTCAAGCCCTTCCTACGCAGCGCTCATCACTGGGCTGCACGCAGGCACCCATTTCCTCTGCTCATGTTGATGAGTACAGAGACAACCACGGAGCAGCTCTGCTTAATAATTAAAAGATGTCCAAGTAATTATTAAATTAACAGAGACTAAGTCTCCAAATCATGGTAATGGTCTTAAATCAACTTAGAAATACAGCAGTGCTCTTTATCTTCCTTTCAATGCTATCTAGCTTAAGGGAGCCACGGATGTCTGTGCTACTGCATCAGAAACAGGAAGCACTACAATTTCATTATTTATATTTTTTCTAACAGATTTACATGCTGGCACATGCCACAGACTAAAATTGGACTAGTGGCTGCCTCGTACAGTATTTTATAAACAAAATGTGTTTTTTAAAGAAAAATTCTTTCAGAATTCAACACACAAAGAAAGTACCACAAGATGGTGAGTCTCTGCTTCTCGACAGTGATGGTCCATGTCTGTGCTCTCATCCTCCTGCAAACATGTGGGGAGCGGAAACAGCTGCATTTCACAGTGAAACAGGGAGAAAATCCATTGTATTTAGCACAGGGAAAGGGCTTCATAGCAGACAGCTCACAGTCACCAAACATGGTGCTGTAACTGGGGTTTAGGGCTCAATTCTTACAACCCACTCAGTAAGTTTGGTGGGGAAACAACAACAACAATGGAAGTTTCAGCTGCCATTGTAGGAAATCTCGACAGAAGGGGGCTATGTCCTTTTTAATCTTATAACTTCTGAGAACTGGTGAAAACTTGAGACATCCCCATGAAAATGGCATGGCTTTCTCGGGGGGTAGGTGCCTGGAGCGGCGCTGTGAGTGGCGCTGGCGCAGGGGTGCAGGCAGGGAGCAGGTCGGTGGGTACCCAAGCTGCCCAGCCCCTGCCCTCAGCCCTGCAAACAGAGCAGCACCCCCAGGCCTGCTGAGCCTGGTGGGCTTGGGGCGTGGGGTTGGTGTGCTTTTGTGTTTGACATGGTGCAGGGCTGCTGCTTCTGGACAGACCTGCAGGGAGAGCATCTGCCCAGTGCAAAAGTATCTTGGTGCAGGGTTCACTCAGAGGGATATTGTCTTGCAAATGGTGATTTCAGAGAGGATCTTGTGGTATCCTGGAAGTACTGGACACCCAACAGGAGGCAGCATGGGGTCATTTGATGTCACCCTACTCTGAATTGATGAGGTAATTACTGAAGTCAGTAAGGTATAACAGGCAGTACATTGTATTTTATAAGCAAAAAACAATGTAGGGCAAATATTGTGCTGAGGAGATAAAGGCTAATGGAATAGCCTCAGGGGCCTTAGAGCATATGTATTTCATAGGCTGATGAGGTTGTCTGCATTTATCTGGTATAACACATGCAAGATGCTGGTGACATGAGTGAAAGACTCAGGGTTAACTGGAGGCTGGCTTGTAAAAAAATAACAAGAACCAGAGGAAGCAAGCCATAAAACCTCTGATGATAATGACAGGCTTTGGTTGCAAGATGGATAACAAGACCCAGGATTTTAACCCTTCCTAAATTAGAGGCTGTGTGGATGTGCAGTTATATTTCAAGCATTACTCTATTTATAAAATAAAAAAAGGTCTTCATGCAACCTGCCAACTTACACAGACAGATGAAGACAGCTTTGGACTCTTAATAAATGTTTTTGTTTGTTTGGGGTTTTTGGTTTTTTTGTGGGTTTTGTTTGTTTTGGTTTGTGGTTTTTTGGTTTTTTGTTTGTTTGTTTGTTTGTTTGTTTTTGTTTTTGTACAGTACTACATCTGTTATAGATAATGCAGGAACGCTGTTTAATAAGATCTTTCATGTATGTTTCCAGTTTAATATCTTTCCATAATCACTTCAGATACTCATATTAGAGAAATTAAACCAGACAAATGGTACCATGACAAGAGGCAGATCTGAGCAATGACATAAACCAGAGAAGCAGACTCAAGCTGTAGAAATGCCCTGGTCAACAAACTAATAAAATTTTCTTTCTTTCCCTCTTGACAAAGGCTATGTTTTATTAAGCAAGCCCCTTCTGACAGCTGTGTTAATACAGTTAGATGTTGTTGCTGAGAAACTAACCAGAGAAATGTCTGGAAATAGGTTAGGTCTCCTCTTTGGTTTAAAAGCAGAGTGAAGTTTGAAATACAACTGCTTAAAAATAGATCCAGCCTCTAAGTTGCCATTGTGAATAATTCAAAACCCATTGTTTGACTAATATCTGACAGCTAAGCCAGAGTTTTGACAAGACTGCAAAAACAATGGTGTCCTTTCTTGTTTGGTCTCACAGTCATTCCTATGAGCATTCAGGAGTCTGTCTAAATTTTTTATTTGGAAAAACCCAGAAGAGTAACATTTAGCACTGAACCTCGGCTGATGTATTCTTCAGGTATCTTCTTTTACACCAGTTTGCCCCAGAAGAGCATGTGCCCATTTAAAATTTTACCACATCCTAAATTCAGTAAGGATGAATCTTTACTTTCAGGATTATTCCAAGTGCTAGAGTTTAAAGATTGTTAGAAAACATATTTAATTATGCCTATATGGAATGCACCCTCCTTCTGCCTCCAATGACTAAATTTTGTGTGGAAAAAAAGGAGAGTCAAAGATTGCCTGCAAACATCAGATGGGCTTTGTACCAGTAGAAGTGGATGTCTGTCTTGCTGTCCCAGTCATTGCTGCAGGTTAGTGCTGAAAATATTTTCAGATTAATTCTTCAAAGGTAGTGTGCTAGGACGCTGCAATGCCAGTTCTCTGCTTTACATGACTTTACAGAGGCCTTTTTTTAGCCAGACTGCTGGTGGAAGCTGCTCAGGTCCACTGAGATCCACCCAGGTTGGCTGTCAGACCCGTGCAGCTGATGCTGACAGTAGGGGTGGAACAATTGTCAATGGCTCCTCCGTGGGCTTCTGAAAACCCACAGAGGCCCTGGCTGCAGGAGGCTGTGGGTGGGGGTGAAGGGAGCCCTGGGTGAGTGCCAGGAGCTGTGAGGAAGGGCTGGCATTCACACAGCCCAGCTTGCCCCCGAGCCTAGCTGGCACATCTGGCGCATAATGACAGTGTAGCCTCTGTTTGTATCAGCAGCTCTTTCAGTCAGTGTGTGTTTGGAAAGCCAGCTTGCTTCAGAGAGGGTTACTTTGGCTGGGTAAAACCCATCCATGTCCTGGTGGAGGACACTGCCTCCTCCTCACAGTAATGTGCAGGCTTCATGGTCCTTGTGCTTGGCAGGTGGTATTTGACATCACCTGAATGTCGCTCATGAATGACCCACACAGAAGAAGCAAGGCAGGCATATATGTGCTTGTGTGTGCCCAGGCATGTGTGTGAAACCTAAATTGCATAGAAAAGACCGTGAAGTCTGTGAAATCAAGGGTTTAAGAGGTAAAAAAAAAGAAAAGAAAAGAAAAGAAAAGAAAAGAAAAGAAAAGAAAAGAAAAGAAAAGAAAAGAAAAGAAAAGAAAAGAAAAGAAATGAAAAGAAAAGAAAAGAAAAGAAAAGAAAAGAAAAGAAAAGAAAAGAAAAGAAAAGAAAAGAAAGAAAAGAGAAGAAAAATCAAAACTAAGCAGGAGCAGCATGGAAATGTCAAGACCACTGCACTGTCACCAGAACAGGATGCTTGTTGTGTGGTCTCGCAGCCTTTAGCAGGCAGTGCCACTCTGCTGTTTCTCCCTCCCCTCTGCCCCCGTGTCCTCCTCTCTTCATTCCAGGTGTCCTGCCTGGGGCAGGTGCTGTGAGCACAGATGTGAGGCCTACTGCCACCATGTCTTCAGCAGCAGGGAGGGGGGGCTATCAGAAGATGCCTCCACAGCCACTTGGCCTCATGGTTTGCACAGGGTCCCACCAACTGTGCTGCCTACAGGTGAGGAAAGCTCCTGCTGATGGAGCCCAGGAGGGCAGGGGACCAAGCCGTGGTGCCTGTCACAGGGGAGCAGCTCCCCGATGGAGGAAGGCAGGAGACACCAGCAGTGTTTTGACAGGAGTGGGATTTTTTTTTCATCCTCTACAGTAAAAGATCCTGTCCAATGCAGGTTAATCATTAAAGGCCCCTTAATTAAGAAGTGAGGAGTGGCAGCCTGTTTTCAAGGGCAGTTTCATGTTATTCTGAGAGTCTTCTGGAGTACTGCTTTTATGCATGTGGCATAAAATCAAAACAGCCCTATGTAAAGTCTTTTCCTGTAGGTTTTACCGATCACGAAATAGATATATTTCTCAAGCTTTGTTCCACAAACCATATTAAACTCTATTTTAGATCAGCTACCTTACCTGCTGTTATAATTTACTTAGATTCTGTAAGAAAATAATAAGTTAGAGGGTTTTTTTTAATTAAATCCAGTTCCCACCATTTGGATTGAACAGCAACTGTTGAATGTTCCCTGTTACTGCATTTTAATATGCATTTAATAAAACTCCTTAAAAACCAAGCCCCAAACCTTTGTCTGCAGATTGACAGTCTGATGCACAGGGAGCCCTTTATATCACACTTTGCTTTCCTCACTGCAATGATGCTGATGAATTAGAGTCTGTGGTCTGGTGGAGCTGTTCTCCACCCTAATCTGAAAGGGAGAAGCAGCAGCTCCCTGATGTGACACGGGAGCTGGTGAGTTGAAACAAAAGGTCCAGACTTCACTCATTTTCTTGTTGTCTGCCATCACTCACCAGGAGTCACTGCTCCAGCTGGATATCACAAGAGACAGCTGCATTTTTTTTCCAAAGAAGCGGTGATGGAGACACCTCTGAAGAGTACAAAGGGAGCACAGAAAAATCTCTCATCTCTCTGTATGCCAGGAGGTGAACTGTTTGCTGGCCAGTTGAGCTGGCTTAAAGTCTCCATAGGGGGCAAATCAAGAGAGCCAAATTTAAGGATGGTTGTTTGGATAGGAATGGAGCAGAGGCTGACATCTCAGGAAGCAAATTCTTGATCACCTCTAATCTTTAAGCTTCTTTGAACATCACTAAAGAGAAGAATTATGTCTCATTTGGGTAAAACACTCTTCCTACCTGTAAGTCCCTGTCTGGGTTGAGTTGGCTCTCGTAGTGCTCAGCAGGTGCTGCAGGCCTGGCTGCCCATGGTGGTGGGGTTCCTGTGTGTGGTTTCAAATCCTTTGGGAAAATAATTGCTATTATGAGCATCACACATATGCATACACACAAGCATATCACGAGTAGCATGATGTCATGTTCAGTTCCTGCAAACTGTTACTGTTACAGTGGATTCTCATCATATGACAGACTACAGTACATTTCTTTTTTCTTACCAAAAAGTCAAGGGAATAAAACATGGTCTCTCTGATTAACAAAGAAGCCAGATGTTTGGAATAATTTTTGAAGCACGAGTACATTCAAAGCCAAATTAAGCAAGTATGTCTGGGCATAGTCTTTTCAAGATCTGTTTTCTCTCCCTTAAGTCTCCCAGCATGAAAAATAAAAATCTTACTGGGTGGTAACACAAAAGTTGATCATTAATTATAACCTTTTCTCAGGGGTATTTCATTGCTGGGAATCATGTTACACAACCTCCAACTGACTCTAAGCATAATCCATATGCAGTAAAATATTGTAAAAATTTCTCCCTCCATTTACCCCTCTTAAGATCTAAATACTGTCAAGCGCTCAATTCTGCTTCCTTATTTAGAATTTAAGCACCATATTTGGAGGATGCTATTGACTAAATTTTCAACTGGAAATGCAGGGATTCAAGCGCGTCAGACTTATTCCTGTCAACACTGAATGAATTATGACTTTGAGTGAATATTTGCTAATTAAATTTTTGAGACATGCAAGTGTTTGATGAACAGTGTTCATATTTGTATATGCAAACATGATAACTGGGATTCTGCAAGTAGAGAAGCTATTGAATATATAATTTTGTATAGGCCCTATAGAAATTTAGGTCTTCTGTTTTGTAATTAGCACAAGGCAAGCACAAATTCCTCAGGATGTTGGTTTATGTCTTTTACACATTGAAAATGCATCCACCTTTCTAAGTCTAGAAGTCTTTCCAGAAAGAAGATTCAGCCAGATTGTCAGTTTAGGGGTATACATTCAGTCAACCCTTTACAATGTGTTAGTGTCTGACTTTCTTGATGTACTATTTGCACATTGCAATGCATAGAGATGCATGCACATTGCACACCACTACTGAACAAAAGATACTTATTTTAATCCAAAATATTTTATTCTTGTGATCTTGGTTGTGGTCTGGTTTTGATTCACTGGCTTTGTTTATGTCCCTAAAGGATAATTTAGGAATACAAGTAACTTACAGAAACTTTGTAGGATGGAGACTTTGGAAAGTAGCACCATTCCTTGTACCAGTATCTACTGCTGTTGAGCATTAACTTCATAATAATGAAGTCTTTCAAATCAAGCACTGCTGACACAATAGTGCACTTTAATCTAGTGGCTTGGCTGAACACAAGATAGGGATAATTTCCTTTTTCCTTTTGTCCAATATATTAACTTTGATCTTTATATATGGGCAATTCTCATTGCACTACACTTTTCTTAAATATGAACCCATTACATATATCTCATGTACATGCTGGGCTGTTCACCCTGTCTACCACATTAAAATGGTGGTTCAGCTAGATACGTGTCCTGGTTTGAGCCAGGCTTCATCCTGGCTCAAACCAGGACAATATGGATTTTTTTTTAATGCTAACAGAGGTCAGGACAAACTGCCCTTCCCTTTGTTTATCTCAACTGAAATCTTATCACAACTTATTTTTCATGAATCTCAAATCTGTAATATGTTGCAGCAGAACTAAAAGCCAAGTTGATATTTTTGATGGATCTCCCTTCTAAAAGTACAAAGTCATTGCTGCTTTTCCAGTTCCATTACCCTTCTTGACTTGCAGAAATGAAGTGTTTTTCTGAGTGTCAAGAGGAAGAAAGTTGCAGGTGTAACTCTCAGAAGCTGGAATGAACATTGACAACTTCTGTGGAGTACCAGCTTGAAGGAACTAAGGCTGTGCTTTCTCCCTGTGTTCAGCCTCACACAGTGCTAAAAGCAGCAACCATGTCAGTATATTTGTGAATACTCAGCATTTATTCCAACTGGACCCAGAAGTCTCAAGCCAGGCACTGCAAATCAGACCATCTTGAAGATGTTAATCTAAAGCAATTTAACTCTGCAGGAGAGACAAGGAAAAAATCCATTTTCCAGAGTGACCCCAGAGCTGAACCCATATGGGCAGGTGTCCTGTGGGGAAACTGCACAAGGTCAGCAATTGATGGCTCTATCCTGTATCAAGGTGGGGTCTGGGAAGAAGAGGAATTAAGGTCTTATAGGCTGTTTGAGCATATAATTTTGTGGGTATTCAACCTGCTCTTCCAATGTTACTCTGTGTGTAAAAATTCACTGAGTTCTGGGAAAACAAACTGGAAAAAAAATAGTTCTATAAATATCATCCAGCATGACATTTCTGTCACATACTGCCAGGGTAGGTAACATAAGTCTCATGGCCCCATGCTCTCCCATGTGAGCTGCTGCAGTACTGGTCAGCAGCACTAGTTATCACTCCCTGCTTCAATGCTGGGAACTCTTTTCAGTGTATAGAGCATTTTCACTGTAGCTAGGCCCGTTCAAATCTCCAGAGACAAGTTTTCATCCTCAGCTGCTTGGTGTAGAACAGGTTCTGGAGGAGACACCCTGACAAGCAATGCCTTTTCCAGGGCTAACCTCCAGCTATGGGAATCTGGGGAGTCCTGATTCTGGCCCTGGCCCTGGAGGGGAAGGGATATGAGCAGACACTGCTCCTTCCCAGTGTGACACTTCTCTGTTGTCACACTTCATTTGTTTTCAACCTCCTTCGCTCATCTAACCAATTTATGTATCCAGCCCATAATTTTGTCATCTAGCTCCCAAGATGAAACCTAAAAACCAGATATTACCCAGGGAAGTTGGGGCTAAGACCACAAGGACAAGTCTGCAGATCTTCAGGCTAGATCAAGTGTGGTAGTGGGCAAATCATCTCTGCTGAGACATTTGAGGATCTATCAAGCATGTGCAAACCATGGATTTGAAAGGTCTATAGCTTTGCTAAAAAGTCACAGGCTTCATGCAGAGCATTGTTGTTGTGCCTCAGCAAAAATTCACGTGATGGTCTTCCTACCTGTCTTTCCAGGGTTTAAACCTTTCCAGAGAACAATTCAGGCACAGCACAATTATTTTTGAGTAAAAAGGTTTTCTTCAATGCAGGACTTCTAGGAGTAAGAATGGTCCAGGCTGAGGTAAGGTACATAGCATGGAAAGTTTCAGCCCAACATTCAGCCCAGGAAAGATGGTCAGAGGGCTGGAGCACCTCTTCTGTGAAGACAGGCTGAGAGAGTTGGGGTTGTTCAGCCTGTTGAAGAGAAGGCTCCAGGCAGACCCTTTAGCAGCTTTCCAGTAGGTGATGGGGCTAGAGAGAAAGCTGGGGAGGGACTTTTTACAAGGGTATGAAGTGATAGGATGAGGGGTAATGGTTTTAAACTGGAAGACGAGAGATTAGATATTAGGAAATTCTTTCCTGTGAGTGTAATGAGACAGTGGCACAGGTTAGCCAGAGGGGTTGTATGCCCCTCCCTGTAAGTGTTCAAGGGCAGGTTGGATGGGGTTTGGAGTGGGAGGTTCCTCTGCCCATGGCGGGAGGTTGGAACTAGATCATCTTTATAAGGTCCCTTGCAGCCCAACCAGTCTATGATTCTGTGATTTGAAGCTTGACAAAACTCTCTGCAACAGAAAAGGGATACCTCTTGCAGGATGTGTCCTGCCAAGTCATGCATGTGAAATAATTAATCCATGGAAAAGCAACCACAGGAGCTGCTGGATGCCCGTGGGAGCACCACACAGCTGTTTCAGTGACCAACGTTATATTCTTCTGGCAAAGTAGGACGGGATCAGGCAAGCAGCCAGAACTGCACCAAGGTTAAGGCACCCTTTCCTCTTTCCTCCATTTTTTCAATTTTTATTCATTTTTTTTTTTTGCTGCTGGTGAAGCAGGATGGGTGCTTTCTTGACCATAAGAGGTCAGGGCCTCCCAGCGCAGCCCCTCGCCCAGCACCCAGCGCCCCGGCCCGGGGAAGGCAGGAGGCTCAGGGAAAGCCGGGGGGCAGGAAGGGGTTTAAGACCCAAAACCAGTTCATCTGTCAAAGTACCAGGGAATGTGGCTATTTCCTGTAAAGGGACGGCTCTGTCCTTCCTGGGGGCTGAGAAGAGGTTACTGCTGTACTTCGTGTTGGTGACTGGAGACCTGAGCTGAGCTCATACAAAGAGTGGCAATGTCTGCCATGGGGAGCCTCTATAATCTTCCTGGACAAGGGAAAGAAACATGAAGTGACATTTTGGGTGTCCTCCAGTAGGTTAGTAGAAGGATGTCATATCCTCTGACAACATCTTTGGGAAACCACCCTGCTCTTCTGTGTATCAGGAAGCCCCAGGGTTAATCCTCCAATAATGCTAAATTTGGCTGAAGGTATTGATTAAGGTATTGATTATTGATTGACTAATTTTAGGTAGATGTGCCTCTACTTTGAACTTTAAACTTGTAAAAAATCTTATGCTATTAGTCTATTAGTCTTGTCCTCCTTCTCACCATCTGCTTGCTCTTCAGGAATATTCCTGTATTTCTACCTTTCTTTTACTGGGCACTTGTTTGCTACAAAATCTCCTACCTCATTTAGTTATGCTGTGCACAGAACAGAGATGCACAGTGTTTCCTGAGCCAATGAATGCTATAATCAGTCAAAAGAAATGCAACAATACTCTGGGAAGCTGTTTTCAACATGGAATAAACACTCTTGCCCTGAATCACCTAATGTTTTAAGATATTCTTTCCCGTACCAAAACCTGTTGAATTTCAAGTTGTTGCTAAGAAATTTCTGTTCTGACTTTAGATCATGTTTTGTACTGTAAAGTTTAAGTTAGCCAATCTAATATAAATAGCATTTTCAGTGTTAGAAATTGGTTTGTTCCTAATTTTTTGGTGTTGATACTTAGGCAAATAAGAAATAATTTCTAGAGCTTTATTTTCTGTTGCAGTTTACTGAGTTCTCATTTATTTACATGTACTCATAAAACAGATCGTAAAATAAATAGATATCCAAATATATAAACTGCACCCTATGATAGCTGTGCCCTCTTCCAAGGTACCTCTGGATACAGCAACTTGAGCTGCAAATGAGAGTCTTAAAAAGTAATGTCTTAATGTTTCTGCATGTTTTCATATTCTAAATCCCTAATGTACCCAAGAGTAAAGTTAATTAAATTAATTTCACACTCAGACTGAGATCCAGTCAGATAAGCTTAGGAAAGTCTAGTACAGATTTTGTATATCGGAGGGAAGACAGAGAAGGAACTTGATTTTGGTCCGTAACCGACTACAGTGGGAGAAAATACTTGTATCCTGTGGGATCTATAGACAAGTAAAGAGGTAAATTGAGCCTGATGATTCGAAGATTAATCCAGAGAAACTACAAATTAGCAATGTTTGTAAAATCAGAAGTATTTGCCTATTAGAACAGCATATCCAGGGATGCAGTGTATCTGCCAGGGATGGGCAGAGAACATCACCATGCAGCTCTGGAGCTGATGAACAACTCACACCTGTGGAACTCAGGAGATCTTCGAGGAGCAGTTGGGTGCTGTGACACCCTGTGTGGGGGCCTGATGTGGGCCTTTGAATGCCATACAAGCCCAGGCTGCATCTTTGTTCTCAGCTGAAGTCTGGGTGGGAACCCCAGAAGGTGAACATGATTAGCAGGAAACACGAAAACATGTGGAATTAATCAGTTCCAGTGAACTGGGTTTTTCTCATTAAAATGTGTTCAGTCAGGCCCACGGAGCAGAGGATGGCTGCCACTCCTAAAATGACATCCTGGTTCTCACACAGCCTCTTTATTCAGGAAATGAAACTGGATTATGGATCCTTTCAGCTTCTACATGAAACCCTAGTGCTTGTTTATGTTTGTGAAAGTCTGGATGGTTTCTTGAATTCGGTAGAAAGTAAGAAGCAGCTTTAAAATTTTCCATGACCCATGTTCAAAAATGCTTTGCAAAAGCTTACTTGTGAAAACACCCGCAAGACTGTGCTTTGAAAATCACAAGTCCACTTGTTACACTTCCAGAGTTGTAGCATTTAAAAAAGCTTTCAGCACACTTTCTGTACTTAGAGTTTTGCTCTTCTGCCCCTTGCTTCACTGAAAAGAGAACATATTAATGTATTATTAATCCATACACATTTTCCTATCAAAATTAGTAAGAAAAACAAGATAATCTGTGTTTTGTGTGTTTTGGTGTTTGGTTTTGTTTGTTTGTTTGTTTTTTCCTGTGTGTGTGAAACAGCTGGATTAGTTGTGGTCAGATACTGAGGAGTTCAGCGGGGTTAACAGGTTGCTTTAACATGGAAGTGCAACAGTTTGGAATGGGAATATTTCCACATGAAAAGACCAGAACTTGTTTTCCAGCAAGCTCAACACAAAAAGTGTATTGTATTCTAAATAAGGGATTCCCAAACCACTAAGGAAGAAAATACATCTCTGAGTGACCTGCATGATACCAAGAGGTTTATATAAAACAGATTTGTCACTTGGTTTTTGAACTTACTTTTCTTGTTCATTCCAATCTTCGTTACTCCTAAGATTACATTAGCCAGTGTAAAAGTAACCAGTGTTATACCTCCAACCCAAACAGTACCATAAACCCCAAACCACACAGCCGATGTGTCTCATGCATCCACAGAAAGATCTTGTTGCAGGGCATGGCTAAGGGGGATTGGAGTCACCTCCAGTGCTGGAGCAGCAGGACAAGGCATGAGACATTTCCCCCCTCATGTTCCTATTATCCTGGAAGAAAATGGCTTCCCCAGGATGGCCAAATGTGGGAGACGTCACATTAAGTCTTCTGGGGCAGCAGCTCAGTGGGCACATCTGACATTGGCTTACAAGGGTATGTTGTTGCAGCAATTTCTTCTATCTCGTTTGTGGGGGAAGGGCAATCTCAGATTTTATGACACCAGCCCTCTGCCCTTCTTTTGTATCAGCCCAGTGGGGTATGCCTGATACTCCATGCTCAGGAATGGCTTCATTTTCAAGAGCTGTTTGCCCTGGGCTTGCAAGCTGTCCAAACTGTACCCCTAATGCCACCTGTCTTCAGAGCACTCTGAATGTTCTGGATGCTTTTCTTCAGACTTCCTCACCAGCCAGGTAGCTGTGCCCTCCATATGCCGGAGTAAAGGCAAAGTGATCTGCAGATCCACAGCATTCATGGCAAAGGAATGCCTGATGCTTTCTCTGCCCTCTGCCCTGCCTCTGAAGTGCCGTGTTTTATGCCAGTCACCAGCTCTTGTGCTTTCAGCATGTGTATCACCATCACACCTTAGTCCCATCTCTCTGCTTTCAACTCTAACACTTTTTCCATTTTTATTTTAGCTGATGGTGGCAAATGTCAGTCCTGTGTGAGTACATTTAGGCTTCAATCATATCACTGCCACCAAAATATGATTAGCACTGTGCTGAGCACTTAATAAACCTTTGGCTCAACTGTGTCCTCACTGAAAATGTCAGAAGTTAAAAGTTATTTTGGGTTTTTCATCAGACTTACTGTGGTGTAAAACCTGTGCAAAATGTGCTGAAGCACAGCCTGTGCTTTTACACAGAGCTGTAGTAAAGCAATTTCTGTGATGCTTCCGCTGCAACCTCAGTTGCTATGGTAAAATCTCTTCTGACTGAAAAAAACTTTGAGAAATGCTCTGTGTTTCGTGACACGCACCTTCAGCACCAGTAGCTGCTTCCGTGACTGCTGAGTTCAGCAGAAGTATCAGTGGTGTCCCTGAGGATTGAGCTGTGCAGTCCCTTTGAAACTGTATTTGCTTTCAAATGTCCGTGCTTAGCACTTGCTGGGAAGTTTGCTCAGAGAAAACAAAACCCAGGAGCTGAGGTATGATATGCAAGCATCTGAGGTGCTGTTTCTGATAGGACACAATGCTTCTGCTGTGATTTCTGTTATGAATGCCTGAATGGGTACCTGCAGAGGCAATCTGTTCTTCTAGCTATGGGTCCTCACTCTTTAGCAGTGAGCTGACTTGACTTCTCTTTAAGGTAATCAAGAACATGGCTCCTTTTTATCTTGACCAGAATTCAAACATCTGTTCCTGACAACTATAGTGAAAGTAAAAACATAATCATATTCATAACCACAAATTGTGCATGATGAAGAAGTCACATGAAGTTCTCTCTGCAAGGCATTTAGCCCTGATGTGCTGCTTTAACTGCTAAGCTGCACTTACATGTACAGCTAAGAGCAAGCCCTCTTGTCAGGCATTTGTGCACAAACATCCCACATTGCCTGTTGTAACAACAGCCACATTATGCTTCCTTGCACAAAACCAGCTGTCAGTTTAGATTTCCTTAATCCTGTCAGATTCCAAATCAGCCAACTAACAACTATTATCTATGGGAAACCCTTCTGCGAAAAAAAAGTGATGTCCTTACTGAAATGACATGTCATAAAAATTAGTTTGGTCACCAATCCAAGGAAATACTTTGTCTAAATTTGAAAATTACAGACTTTTGGTATCATATGCTCTGGTGCTATAGACCTCAGAAATTACAATCAGAACAGCATAGAAACAGCATGCAGGACCAGATCCCTGTTTGCCCTAATCAGATAACACACTTAAATGGTGCAATTGTGTTTTGCAAGTTGTTGCTATGTGGACAGTGCACACGTCTGGGAAACGGCACAGTACTGTTGGGCATAACCTTTCCAAACTCCATCAGTGACAAGAACAAGAATTGTGAGCCATGAGGGTTTTGACCTGGCAGAGTTAGGATGGCTCATTCAAGAGGAGCCTGCTACCATGAGTGAAAGAGTTAAAGGTGAGAATTGTTCCCCAAAAGGACCTTGTAATGTTTTTTATGGGCTGCTCTGGGAAAGGCTAAGGAAGAGCCAAATGAAAGGTGCATATTGCAGAGTGTACTTCTGCTTGTGGTAAACAGGAGGCAGAAGGAAACCTGGCCGGGTTTCCTGACCCTGATCACAGAACATCATATTGATCAGATCAATGAATGACCATGGGCATCTCCAATGCAGTGGTACTCAGTCGTCTTAGCCTGCAGTGAACTCCAAATTTATGCTTCCCCATGTACCTGACTCACTAGGCAGGAGGAGGGAGGAAGGCTGGATGTGAGCTCAGCCCATAAGGACTGTAGCTTCTAGCTGACAAAGGGAAGCCATCCTAAAGTGAAGCTGAAGGGTTCAAATGTGTTGCCACTGAGTGGACCTATAAGCACATGATACTTTCACCGGAATAGCAGCTTCTCAGGGCACCTACTGAGGAAACCAGAACATTTTCTCTAGTTTTTTCTGTTTTACCATTGTTTTTGTGTGTTTGTAACAGCCATGGATGGCAGAGTTACTAACCCCACTCAGTTTGAAGCCAGGAGTCAGTTTTCAATACATCAGTAAATTGTCTTAAAAAATATATATATATTCAAGACTATGGTATTATTTTAGTTACATTGTGGGTACCATTAAAAAGCAACAAAGGAAAAGTTTTCTGACTGTTTTCCTGCCACAGCAGTAAGGGAGAAATGATTTTTTTCTTTGTAATGAAAGCTGCAACCTTTATGTATTTACAAGATTTGTCACCAGGGACTTTCAGGGAAAAAAAAAAAAAAAAAAAAAAGCGCGTTATATATAATAGGACTCATGATAAAATCCCAAGAGCTGCCAATCAATACATAATCTCATAATCCTTTTACATCCTGATCATGAAAGACAGTAAAGTTTTTAGTCTGTTCCAATATGAATCTCTTCTCTATGACATTTCAAGCCACTTGATAATATATTTGTAAAACAAGGAACCAGATCTGGGTTTTGGTTCAGAAAATAGAGTACAGCCCACAGCTGTTTTATAACCACACAAATCAAAACATATACTTCCTTGTTTGGGAGAAATATGATGGATTTTTTAAGATAACTTTTATGTGGAAAAGGAAGAGGGGTTTGTATCTTTTCCAAAAATTGCCATAAATATAATTTTATGAGTTTTTCTTTAAAATTTTGCTTTTCTAAATTGAAATTATGCTTCTTTCCTAATAGTTACTTCCAACCTAATTATTTTGGTTCTATCGAGTTCAGACTGCTATTTAGAGAGGGAAAAAACACCCTGCTCTGGCCTGTTCACTGTAGGTTGATGGAGGCCTCTAGGCAAACAAACTAATCAGAGAGTTGTCTCAGGGTCAGCCTGGTATTGACAGAGATTTTTGCAGAGGCTGCAGCTGATCTCTTCACATCATGTTTGAAAGTTCTGCATGTTTTATAAAAAAGGTGACAACCACAAGTATACAAGAATCCAAAGCATGCAAGAAAGGTGTTTTAACAGGACAGCAACGCAAGCCTTTTTTCAAAACTCAGTATTTAATCACATGTAGAAACTGTATTTTTGGGAGCAGAAAAAACCCCCACACTTCCCCAAAGCATTGTTTCTAGACTGAGAGCAAACAAGAAAAGGACAGTCTCATGATGAAATTATGAGAGTAAAACTGGGTGTACAAATCTGTTTCCACCACAGACCTCCAGTGTGATTTATGGTAGTGTCTGTGCTTATGTTTCTCTCTTCTGCTGCTGAAGAGAGACAGCAGTACACCCTTTTGGGACCCCTTTGTCTGTCTAGTTGATTTAGACATAAGTGCTTAGTGGTAGACACTCTCTCCTCCTCAGTGGCAGAGCAGCACCCTGCACAATGAAACCCTAATCTCTGCTGAAACCCAGTGATGCTGTGATAGCAACAGTAAGAATTAAGCAGAAAGTGCAGCATTTAAATGTAGCAGGAGAACATGCTCAGGCAAGATCACCTCAAACGAGGCCTTTCTGACTGGTTGACTACTTGGGTGATGTATGAGCAGAGTACATAGGCTGATTGTTTTCAAAGCAGAGATGGCTTTAGAAGCCTTGCTGCTCATGGACGTTGGTATGGCTCCTTTCAGGGATCACAGCTGAGCCAGAGCTCCTTGCATCCACTCCGATGGATGACAGATTTAAAATTCCTTTACATGGCTCTTAAAACCTCAGTGTGTGCATGCATTACAGCAAAAAGCCTATGAAAGTTGTTTGGATATCAAAGTCAAACAGTGCCAACAGCAACAGAACTGTAATTTGATGTCTGAGCACTACTCTTTTGTGGTATAGTCCCTCCCTTGTTTAGTGCTGATGATGGACGGTGGTTGAGTAGTGTTAATTACAACTGCTGCTCTGGGAAAGATTTTGGAAAGACTGCAATTACTGCCAGCTGTACTAGGGTCAAGCCTAAAACTGTCCAAAAATAAAGGCTCTTCCTCTTAGGAGTTTTAGGCAAAGAGGCAGAGACCTAGAAGTGCAGATGAATTTGGAGAACTTTTCTGTAAAAGTCAGGCATGAAGGGAGAGGCAGTGCTGAATGCAAAAGGAGAGAAGCTCTGATGGCACCTTTCATAGCTGGAGATATCCAGTGGGGAAAGAAACCTGTTGGGAGATTGAGCCAAAGAGGCCAGGTCCCACCATTCCAGGAGACCCACTAGCACTTACCTTAAAAGATTGTAACGGGCAGGAGAAGCAGTGCAGGAGAGAAGAGATGACTTCATGCTGAGGGTGATTTAAATATTGCCCTGGATAACTTGATTCTGTCCCTGCTAGTGCCACAGCTTTTTAATTGCTAGGAAAATAATTTAAAACACACGGAAACTTTCTGTAGGTTCCTCCTTCTCTGGTGTCTGTTTCCTGGGACTGATTTGCTGGAGACTATAGTAGACATGGCAGCAGCTAATGGTGCTGGGAACTGCCATCATGTCTGCACCTCACAGACCCCAGCCTGCCTTACTGGGCCTCAGTGCCCAACTATGACAAAGGCATCAGCCACTTTCTCATAACATGATGAGGTTGAATGACTTCATATTTACACATCAAGGTGAAGTCATGAGCACCACAGCAGGCAATGAATGGGCCTGTGATCAGAGCAGCAGCTGGACACTGTGCTGGGGACACCTCTGTGCTGCAGGGCCACATGCTGCCAGCTGTGAGACACAAAGCAGCCATTTCTCAGCCATCATGGTCCTTCCTGCACACTGAGCAGGCACAGGGACCTGGTGGGGACTGGGCACTTCAGCACTCCAAAAATGTGTGTCTGGCAAAGAGAACAACTACCAGCCTTGCCTTGTGGATGCTTTGCCATTTGGTTGCTTATAATCCTGTACTTAATAAAATACGACCTCATTTTCCCAGGACAGTATGCGAAGTATTACCATTTTAGGGACATTTTAGGGCTATTCAACATATAGAAGAGCCTGGTCCCATGCAGAGTGCACTGTAATGCAGTTCAGAGAGTGCTAGTTTTTACCTGGCTCCTGCACTCATTTCCATGGTCAGGTTGTTCCTCTGCAAAGTCTCTGCACGTCTGCTTTCCCATATAGGGTATAGACCCCAACATGCGTTCTGCGTTGTACAGCTCTTGAAATCACTTGCTCCCAAGCTGCAGGGTATGTTTCAAAGATATGCTTTGAAATATCTGTCAATTCCTGCACGTCCCGATGCACCTGACCAGGTCAAATTTCCATGGCAGGACAGATTACAACGAGCTGAAGGAGCAGGAAGTAGATCTTTGGAGATGGAACACCACAAAAGTCCTTCAAGTTCGAGGGAGACCTATTCTATACGAGAAGCACTCTTTTTCTGTACAAAAACCAAGCAGGTAGTACTATGCAGAATGTGGACGGAGGGTGCTTATAGCAAATCCAGCGCAGAATAAGTAGAACTAGAAAATTTGACAGACAGAAGGTGTTTTATTTTGGTTTGGGGTTTTTTTGTTTGTTTGTTTGTTGGGGTTTGTTTTGGTTTGTTTTGTGGCATTTTTTTTTCACAGAAGACTCTTGCTTTGAAAGGTTTGTCTAAATACTAGAAAAGAATGAACATCATAAAAAGTAAGAAAAACCCCTTAATTACATGGAATCAGAATACAGCAATGTGGGTAAGAACAATGACAGGCAAATAACTGTTGACTTTTCTTGTGAGTTTAAGCACCTTCAAAGCCCTGAATGGGCTGATCAGGAGCCAAAACAAACGGCGATACATGGCGAGTTAAGAGCAAAACTTGACAGCGATGTGGAACTGGTCTACTTTGCTTCTGCTGACAGAGTGGGAAGATCTGTTTTATGTGGCAGCCTAATAAGAGCTATTGGTGTATTTTTTCCTCTGCAGATAAGACAGGGGTGTGTCCTTTGTTTCCCTTGACATCAACATGACAGTCTTACACACACCTCAACTGTTCCACTGCTCAGTGGGGTCAGTGTCATCAGCAAATGCACAGCCTCTTGCTTGAGAGAGCATATGGAATATAGCAATATCCAAATTCTGCAAGCAAAGAAGAAGCTGAACACTATTTTAAGCAAACATTTCCTGTACAGACTTCCGATATTTCTTCCCTTTGTGTTTGCATTTCTCTAAAAGCATTGCATGTTGCCACAGAAGCAATTTTCCCTATTTCATTTACAGTACTTAGCTATTATTTTGCAACACAAACCAGCTGGAAAGTCAGATTAGTAAGATAATGTGGAAGTTTTGCTCTTGAGAGCAACCAGACCTAGGTTTCTTTTCAATTTTTAAGTATAAGTCTCAACAGGAAATTTCACATATATTAATTAACTTCATGAAGATTTCACCAAAATTGATTTTTAGTTTTTAACTCTACAGCCTGAAAAAAGGGAAGGGAATATTTTAGCGCTCATTGATGCAAAAGGAGAATAGCAACTGCAGACACAGTATGTAGTTATATATACTGTACTGAAGACAGATGATTATGAATGGAAGATGAGGTGGCATTTGGGAAGGGAAATGAATGTCCTCTCACTGTGATCTTTTCCACATAAAGCTACGGTTTCATACCTGTGTAGGGTCTTCATTGCTCAGACTTGCATCAGTATTTCCCAGATTATTGTTTTGTACTGGACTCATGTTAGGGGCGATCAACCTGAGCTAGTTTTAAAAATCTGTAGATTTGTCTTTAAAAGAAGTGCTCTTTTTCCTTTGCTTGACTCCAGAACTGGCAACCAAAACACTGCCATTGCTCCCATTGCTTCTGGCACTGAACTGACAAATCCCAGGAAGAATACCTGAAAAACCTGAGAGCAAAACAGCCTTGTTGGGATATCTGAGCTTTCTAAAAGGGCACTCACATTCACCTTTTTGTATAACATGCCCTATAGATTGTATGGATGCATATATTTATTTTATCCACCTTCTTTATGGGTCGCTATAGGAGATGTGCTGTCTTTCAAGGACAACATGTCATGGTGCAGGAATTGCTTAAACTAGAACAGACACTGGACTGGGTATTAAATGCACTGAGGTCTGTGCTTGGTTGCACTGCGGCTTAGTAACCCGTTGCAAAGCTTGTAGTCTTTATTTCTTGCCTCCTTTTCTCCTATTTGTCCTTAGATTATATTAGTCCTGTCCACGTACCAAAGATACCACAGGGGAAATCCAAGCTCACTCAGGATTTTGGGTAGTAACAAAAGACAAAGACCAACTTGCCACTGTAGCTATTTGGAGACAATGAATTTTGTTTAAACAGAAACTGACACACATGTCAATCATAAGCCAGGAGCCTCCTCAGGCAAAACACTTTCCTCTCCCCCTCATGCTTGCCTTTTTTTTATGGGTTTCATGTGCAGCAATGATATATGAAGTGCTACAAATTTCACTCCCTGGAGCTGATGGGGTATAACTTGGGGAGTTAGTATGGTCACATAGTGAAGATCAATCTCAGGTACTTTCAGTCTTCCTAGCTCTGCTTTGGTGCAGGTGTACAGTGACTCTGTGGGATATGAGGTGTTTGCAAGCTGAAGGAGGTCCTACAGGCAGATGTGATCCCAGCTGCTGCTGGTGCTCAGATCCTGCTTGCCATTTGGTCACCACTGCAGCAGGAGCAGCTGCTCTTCCTCCGGCACAGGCTCTCAGTTTGCTTATTTTTCTGCATACTCCCTCCCCTTGAAAATCAGCAGAAAGGTTGTTTTTTTTATTCGCTAATCCAGGGATTTACACACAGCGTGAGCACAGTTAACTAGCAGACACTGTCAAGCAGGGGGCTGCGGGGAGAGGTCCAGAGGAGCTTTGCTGCTGGCTGCGATGGGGTGAGGCGGCTGCAGGGCTGATGCACCGCTCCTCCGCTCCTCCAAGCTCTGCCTGCGCTCCTGTCTGAAGTTTATGTACTTAGCTGGTTACTCAGCTTTGACCATCCCAGACATGCTGGGAGACACCTCAGCCAGGGCTGAGGACAGCCCAGAGACCTTCCTCAATTTCTTTGCTGGGGCTAAAGGCACTGGCCATTCCCACTGTTCAGCCCAAGGCACACTTTATTTCTGGTTCATGGAAGCAGGTTCCAGAAATTCACAAAAGCAACTTAAAAGCCATGACATTATACCAAACAATAAATTTTAGGATTTTTAATTACCTTTTGGGATTTTAGTATTTGCCTTGAAACTACAAGGACTAAGTAAGTATTTGTTGTCTTTTAAATATAAGGTACAATATTCCTATCATCACACACAGACACAAAGATGTGGGAAACAAGAAGAGGACAGCAGCGTAATTAATGCTAGTCAACAGGCAAACAAGGTTTTTAGACCTCCCTTTCCTGTAACAGCTACCATGTTGATGAGACTATAATCCTAAAAGGTAACTGGATGTCTGTCTCTGTAATGAGTGCAAATTACTGTATTATATTTGCACCCTATCTGGCCCAGCCAGATGTGAGGCAGTCCTGGTTGAAAGAGCATGCAGCTGTACTGCCATGCCCCATACACAGAAAGACATACTTGTAAAATTCTGTGCAACACATTTGTTAAATAAATAAATAAATAAATAAATAAATAAATATATATACATATATATCTATATATCTATATATCTCAATTCACATATGAGATCAAATGGGCATAGACTATATTACATAGGTGAATTAATGGCTATTAAACAATGGTTGTAAATGCCAAATCGAACAGAAGAACTGTGTGGACAAATCTTTGGGGATGGTACCTGGGCCAATGTCATTTGGTACCTTCACCCACAGTCTGAAGGAACAGATATGGTTACAACTGGTGAAATCTGCAGGTGTCACAAACGTGGTGTTGCAGTAACTAATGAAAGGAACAGAGGACGTATGCAGACAAGACAACGGACTGTTTAGGTAGGTCCACCTGGGCAGTAAGTATTTTAATATGACAAAAGGCATAATTGTCCCAGGAAAGATGAAGAACATTGAAGGAGAGGCACAGCCTGAACAGACTCAGGGAAATAATGGATAATCCACTAAGTGTCAGCTTCCAGGATGATGTTATTGGTAAGTCTATGGAGCTATGACTCCAGGAACTTGAAAATAAACATTGACCATTACAAAATTCATGATAAAGTGATGAGAGTTGGCTACATTATCAGCCCCCACCCTCTCTGGGATGTCTCTGGTGTCAGGGGCTCCTGTGTGAGTGAGGGAATGTGTGTGTCAGTGATTTCTGCAGAAGTGCTGGTGTGCTCAGTGTGTTTCCCAGGGACTTGTGACTCCTTCCCTGGGGCTGCTTGTCTTGGAGGGGCAGTGCATAGACATGAACCTCTCTGTAGCACCCTGAGCACCTTGCTTGCAAATGAAAGTGCATTCTAAGGTGTGACATATGTGTTCTCTTGCATAACTGTAACAACAGAGAATGCTGTAGGACTCATATTCCATCATAACCTTTACTGTGCACCTCCAGTGGGGTTGCTGTCATTTCAAGGGCTGGAGGCAGTGGTGAAGAGCTGGTGCCTGTGCCCAGGTGGTGCACACTTATTGTGGGACCACGAAGCAGGGCAAACAGGTGCGACTAGGTTACATCACTGCTACAGCAATCCTGGGCTAACTTCCAGGCATGTTGCAAGAGACTGCAAGTCAGAGCAGCCTTTGTAATGTTTGAGCAACCCGAGGAAGGGTGATGGATAAAATACACCTCGGAGCAGGCAGTTTGAAGAAGATAACCAAATCCCCAACTCATGCTACTGTGACTTGCACCTAAGGCACTGGCACTGTGAAGATTTTTATGCATCAACACTTTGTATAACATGAGTCAAATGGAAGGGTTTTGTGTCTTGTTCCTCTCCCTGCAATGAGAGGCTACATGTGTTTTCCATTCCTTTGCTTGCAGATAGATGTACACTGCCTTCATTTCATGACAATTTAGGATGTCTTAGAGTCTCTTCTGAGCTCTGTCAGAGGAAGCTTGCTGATACCGTTTGTCTCTTTGAGGCAAAAATATCAGCAAAATTACAGAACTTACAAAATGTTGGTCATATTGCTCCATTTTCCCTGTTACTCTCAGGGTTTATGCAGTGTGCAATTTATCTTTGAAAACTGCATGGATATTTCTGTTGTGAGCAAACTGTGCAGCTATGTGCAGAGAAGACAAGCTGTACTGGAGTTTCAGCTGTGCCAGCCAGGGCAAGTTATCTGATATTCATCTTGGTGACAAAGAGCGAGCTAGCCAAAGTGATGGTTTCTGGGAGAAGGGGCACATGGCAACTGCATGAAGAAAAAGGAAATGAAGGTGTTAGGAAGAACAAAAAAGAGAAAGACTAAAATGGAGCAAGAGGAGAATTATGGGGACAGAACCAGATAAATGTGGAAAACACAGAAACCACGTTAAAGGACAGTGAAAAAAAATGCAAGGACTCAGACATAGGATTCTTGTCCCTTTATTTTAGTCATATTCCTGTTGACTGTGTTTCAATTACTTGTTTTCAGGGGTATTTATCTATTACACAGGAGGCCTAGGCAGTTACCACAGATCAGACATATAACCTCCAAACACTTAATTTCATTTCAGGGAAGGTAAATGTCAGTCAGGAATAAATTTCAAAGTTGCTCAGCTAGTTGCTCAGCCTTTTTCACATGAAAAAGATTTGCTTTATGGGTCTTGATAACTTGAAATCACTCCCAGTCAGGCTGTGGTGTCATGGTGTGTAATTGCTGCTGGCCTCTGAAAAATGGTCAGTTCTGAGGTACAGAAATACAGGGTGCTGTGAACCTATTTGCAGTTGCCATAGCTTGGTCTCCATTGGTAGAGGACATAAATATATCAGGCAAAGCACTGCTTCTGCCTTTCTTCACTGGGAGAGAGAGCAGAAGCTTTTTTACGTGGAATTGTTTCACCATTATGCATTATTTATTTATAGTATTTGTATATAGAAACTATATATAAAAATATGTATTTGTATGCTATATACTATAACTATGTGTTATATAATTATATAATGTGTATATAAATTGTACCTATGGATTTGTGTGTATTATATATGAGAAATCTTGAGCTTTGAAGTCCACTGTGAATTCTGCTTACCCTTCTGTTAGTAGGAGACATGACTTAGTGGTGAAAATGGAAAGTAAAAACATGTCGAATGTTATCAACATGTTCAAACATTGATCTTTTCAGCTCTTGGGAATCTAAGAGATAACACATCATGTGGAATTGCAAAAGTGCCTCTGAGGAGCCCTGAGCAATGTTTACAGCAGATGAGGTTTGCTTAACAGAATACTGAATGTGGATGAGCACAGAGGGAAAATTGTGGAAAGTCTGATGAAAAAGGTGTGCTATGGTTTGTAGTCTGGCACAAATTAAGAACATGACAGGTCTTGATGCATGTGGGAAAGAGCTACCAGTACAGATAAGACATGACCTCTGTGCTGTTTCTTCTGGGCAGAGTAGGAGTCCCTGAAGTTGCTCTCTTGTCACACATGGCATATTGCTCTGTCACAAGGGCAGAACAAGTCAAAAGACAGGAACATCTTGATTCTGAGATGTAAGAAAGCACCTTGCAGTGTGAAGTATGCAGCCAGAAAGAGAATGCTTGATATCATTTGTCACAAAAAATAACCTAGAAACAGAAACCACATTTGCAAAAAGTCTGTGGTATTTCCATTCATACGGAGAATTAATCACAAACACAGTCTTCTGACAAGTGAAAACTAAACAGCAACCAGTAGAAGTCCAAGTCAAACAAGTCCAAAGAAACACAGTTGTTCATACTGTCAGACACTGGCCAGATTCTCAAACATAAAGAGGATCCCCAGGGAAGACCGATCCCATGGCGGCTGCGCTGGCAGCTGAGCACTTATTTGCAGAGATACAGAAAGTCTCCTCTTGCCCCCTAAGACAGCTTTGCCTTCCTCAGTGAGCTTTCAAACCCTGCACTGGAGGAACACTAAATGTGGTGAAGAAAATTGCCAAGTGCTAAAGCCTTATGGGCAAAATTTCTTCTTTAGAGTGTCCAGATGAAAATGCAGAGAATGAAGTAGAAGTGCACAGAATAATGGGATGCCCACTCCTGGGCGAGTTTGAAAAGCTATCTGTGGTGGAAGAGGAAGACACTGAGTAAGTTACCTAAGTCTGAATTTAAGCCCCATATCTGGATGGATATTTTTTTGCAGATGTGGCTTCATTTAAGGGGAGAAAGGGAGGCAGGATTTCCTGCAGTTACAGAACTCAGTGCAGACCAACCCTGTTGTAGTGTGGAGAGGGAGTGTTGTCAGGAATTATACACCTTACACATTATACATCATGGCATTATGCTCAGGTGCCATTGTTTACATCTGTGACGGTGAGTTCAGTAACATTTACAGAAGTTTCCTCTGAGGTCTGCATCAGGACTCTGCCAAACTGTGACTGCAATTTTGGTCTGTTTTACAGAGCTGACCATTGCCTGGTGGTATTTGCTTTTCATCATAAGGAAAATAATTCTCAGAATTCAAAAAATCTTATTATTTGGGGCATGGTCACACTGGAATTATTTACTTGGGCAGAAATATACTGGATAACCTGGAATATAATATTATGTTTATTAGAGTAGGGCTATATATGAATATAGAGGTTGTCCCACTCTCCTTCTAAAAGAGCATGGAAGTTGACGAGACAAATAATTGTCTTCTCCAGCCAGAGTAAAGGCAGGATTTTGACAGTCAGTGTATTTCAGATTTTAAGTGTTCCACTGTAAATCTTACAAGCCTAAACAAAGGCTGAGAAATCACATAACAAATAATGAACTATTAATGCACATTATGCACTTTCTTCAGAGACAGAAGATCTTATGAGATGATGCTAATGGTTGAATGATACTGGTTTTTAGCTAAACCCATGCCCTTTAATGGGCAGATGCAATTACCATAGTGTCTTCTTCTGTTCATCTACTTTTTGGAATAAAATAATAGCAAAGCAAAGCACAGATGGTCCAACATCATCTGATGCACTTTAATACCAGGCACAAATCCAGTAGGCCATTTAGGAAACAATGGGCAAATTTTGTTCACAGTATAGATTTCTGAATAAGTGCAAATACCTAGTTGAGTGGTGTACTTTAAATTTTGTGGTAATAGAAAAAAATATTTAAAAGGAAAGATATTTCATCTGGAGAAGATTCAGTACTATATTTAAATCAACATTTGAAACCAGGCCTTGGCTTTCAGGAACAAATTATTCAACCTGTCTATTAAATTACCTCTGTAAGCAAGAATCGGTGAAAATGAGATCCAGCATCTATCCAAAGAAGGATCTTTTCCTTGTTTTCTGAGCCATGAGTTCTGCAGGGACAAAATGAATCAGATTTTGGCATTAGTATGATAAAGCTCTTCTAGCAAGACAGTACCAACAATCGATCCATCAGTACTTTCAAAATTAGGTAACAGAAAGGAAAAGGGTGCTCTCCAGTTGGGATTCCAGTCAAACTCCTGAAAGTGCCATTGCATCTTAGAGAAACAGTCCCCACTGGCAGCTGACACCCAGTTGTTTACTGAAGCGATGGGTCTGAGGCAGGCAGTGGTGTGGGGCTGTCCAAGGCTGGAAAGGGCTGGTGAGGATGCAGGAATGACATGCAGCACTGTGCAGAGACAAGCACTGCCAGTTTCCTCTGTAAAACAAACAGAAAAATCACCCTGTTCTCCTTGCCTCTCAGCCATCACTTCCTATTTTTAAACCGTGTTTTCTTGCTGACTACAAAAGAATGTAGTAATAATTTGAAAGGACAAAATTTCTCATTCAGTGGGTATGTGCAAGATTTGGAAAGCTGCTTATGGACATCATTCCATCTAACAGAGATAGAGCGAGATGCCTAAGTGCCCTTACCAGAACCCAAAGTTCTCTTTTGCTGTTTTCACAGCTTAAGTCTCTCTTCCCCAGCATCCCCATGCAATTAACTTGTGTATCCTGAGAGGAGCTTGGACAGGATGGCAAGGCCTTTCTGCTCGTTTGGGAGGGGCCGACCTAGTGGGCACAGCAGGAACCCCTGCTCCTGTGCCTCACCACTGCTCCACCAGAGCCAACTGCTGCCTGGAGGAGGGATCTGCCCAGAGGGGACACTGGTTTGGATATTTGTGTGTCTCCCATGTGTCCACCAACGAGCATCTCCCACCCATTACATGTGACAAATTATTTGTAGCAATGCTTGGTGCTTGTTGACTGTGAGGCTGTCACCTGTGTTGTCATGGCACATGATTTAAAAGAAACACACTTTCCTCAAATCTAGCATGTTATCTTCATTTTGGTGATTGCTATCTTGAGGTCTAGCCAGTTATTTGCTCTTTGTGTACAGTTTGTTTTGGTGATCTCCTAGACCCCATGATATAACACTCTGTCATGTGAAATGTAAGCACAATAACCCAGCTGTAGCTGTAAATCACAGAAATTAGCAAGAGACCAGGCTTCATTTGAAATCCATCTTGCATTGAGTAAGCCTTTGATTGGAAGACCATATGTAATTGCTCGTGCTCTCAGGGGAAAGTGACAAGTATGCTGTTCAGGTAGCCTGGGAATCTCACACAGCCCTGCTTGAGTCCCCTCTCCCAGGAGCAAAGGCTGGTGCTCTTCCCATCAGTTGCTCTTGTTTGCTCAGCCTGGTCACTGGGCAGTATTCCCTCTGCTAATTCCAGCTGAAGTCACCTCCTGAGCTGACAAAGCTGGCCAGTGGACTACCCTGCCCAGACTGCTGTCATTGCTCATTCCTCTTGCCATTCTTTCTTTCTTTCTTTCTTTCTTTCTTTCTTTCTTTCTTTCTTTCTTTCTTTCTTTCTTTCCTTTCTTTCTTTCTTTCTTTCTTTCTTTCTTTCTTTCTTTCTTTCTTTCTTTCTTTCTTTCTTTCTTTCTTTCTTTCTTTCTTTCTTTCTTTCTTTCTTTCTTTCTTTCTTTCTTTCTTTCTTTCTTTCTTTCTTTCTTTCTTTCTTTCTTTCTTTCTTTCTTTCTTTCTTTCTTTCTTTCTTTCTTTCTTTCTTTCTTTCTTTCTTTCTTTCTTTCTTTCTTTCTTTCTTTCTTTCTTTCTTTCTTTCTTTCTTTCTTTCTTTCTTTTTCCATGTATTTTCAGATTTGTCCAACCAATAAGTAAAAACTTTGTCTCCCAAGCAGAGGTGAGGTCATGCAGATACTGAGCAGAGCTGGGAGTCTGAATGAGCCAGTTATGTCAGCCAGTTAATAACTTCACTGTTGTCATCTATTTGTCATTCATCCAGAAGAATCCAAAAGTGCTTTACATTCTTTACAACCCGATTACAAACTCTTCTTGCTACCAGAGTGCTTCACACACTGCTGAAAACTCTCCACCCCTTGGGAGCAGTGCAGAGCTGCTTGGTGGTGTAGTGCCACAGGGCTCTGCTGGGGACAGGAGACAAAGACCAGGTGGGAGAACTGCAGCAGCCAGGGAGTTTGTTGCTATGCTCATGAACAGCACAAGTGGCTGCTTGGAAATTGTTGCGCAGCCCCAGGCTAACACTTCCCACCAGCACAGAGCACTGCGGAAATGGACCATCATGTTGGCCCACCAGCCCTACAGGACAGAGCCCTCTGATGGTGTGCAGCAACACCGTCCTGTGCTGGCTGGACTTCTCAGTAACCTGGCATGTGCTTTGGGACTTGGCTGTTTCTCAGTGAGGTCACAGAAATTATTATCTAGACATTCAGGATGCAGAATCACTTTTTCTCTTGTTAAACAGGGAACATATCGCTGGCTGGTCTAACTTGGAAATAGTTTGTATGGAGGAATTAATTTAGCTTTGCATGATGCTTGAGAAAGGCTCAAAAAACCCACATACCCTGCCATGGTACATCTTAGTGCCCTGCATTTAGAGAGAGAGAAGCTGCCTGACTGAGTACACGGTGCATTAACTTCCCAACCCAAATCACAGCACGCAGTTCGTTCAATATTTTTTTTTTTTGTCACTGCCCTCCGGCACCTCTGCTCCAGGAAAAGGCTGCAGTATTTTCAGATGTGTCTGCATTTCAAACACAACCTTCTGTTCAAGAACTGACTAAAGACAGCTTTTTTTCTATGACAGACTGTTTGTAATTTATTTTTCCTCTATCTGAACGGTTTATTCAGTGAAACAATGTAGTGAACACTTGTCTGAATTTTTCACACTGCTTGTTGTTTCCCTATGAGCTGGGAAATTGCTCAGAACAGCTCTGTGGAGCGCTGGTGTGTGGGTCTGAGAGCAGAGTGGAGGGCTTGTGTTCCTTGTAGCTTGTTAAGGCCCAGGAGAAAATGGATGCTAAAGGGACGAAGAGGGACACTCCAGCTCTCCTTGCACTCTCTGAGCCCACACTGACTACTTTGGGCCAGCTTCCCATCCAGCACAGAGCCCTCCCCTCACACTGTCACTCACCTGTCCTGGCTTTTCCTCTGTCCTCACACATGTTCCAGCTCAGTAGTACTCTTTTTTCCACTCCTTTCCCTGGAAACCTCCCTGACTTCCCCCAGCACCTACTTCATCTCTCAAAAGTTTTATCACAAGAAACCCATCCTGCCACTGCCTCCAAAAGTGGTTTCAGTCACTGCTGTGATGTCCTTGGTCTGCAATTCATAGATAGTTGAACTGCTGAGGTTTTGTCCCTGCCTGTGAAAGTAAGAATAACTTGCATGGGTAAATAGCCCTGGACAACAGCTACAGAACTCACAGGTACTGCCTGTGTTTCTGCAGTTCCTGGAAGGCAAGTCCAAGTCCTCCGTAATGTGTGACAAAATATCCAGAGGCTTCAAAGCAAGTTTGAAAACACAGCCACACTTCTCCTAATGGCTCTTTCAAGCAGGAAGGCCTTTATTCACTAGACCAGCTAGTGAAATTCTTGTCAAAAATCTGTGGTGCCTAAGGAACTACAATTACCCTAGGTCTCCTTTTTGGTTGTTTGTGGGGTTTTTTGGTTTTTGTTTGGTTGGTTGGTTGGTTTGGGTTTTTTTCTTTGTTGTGCTTGGTTTTCTTGTTGTTTTATTGGGGTTTGTTTGTTTGTTTTGTTCTTTTTTTTCTTCTTTGTATGCTAAGGGAATTGTTCTAGATAACTGACCTCTGCTTTTCTATGACTCATTTTATATTCCTCTGTAAGAAGTGACACAATAAATGCTTCAGCACTGTATTTGATTAGTCTTATTAATAATGATAAGCAAGAACTGGTAGACAGAAGGTTTTTCAAACTTGCCTCAGGGAATCTTTCTACTGCAAAGTTTTGGGTTTTATCATGTGCTGTATCTTGAAACTAATGAAAAATGTAGGGAAATTCCTAGAATTAATGATGAAAGAATATAATTAATTCTGGAGTTAATAAAAAGGAAAAGTAAAAGGAAAAGTACCCACAGGACATACTTTGCCATTCTCTCTCTCTATTTGTTTGTTTGTTTGTTTTACATTTAAATGCCAACATTTTTTGGCTGACTCAAAAATATTTGTCTTTGAAAATTAATTTTGTATTCCCCTTTGGTTTTACAGCCTGGACTCTCCTGCTGCACTGTATTTCCTGTGTTGGATTTCACTCTTCTCTGGGGAAAATGAGCTGGCATGATGGGATCACAGTTGCAATGCAAGGGAGATTGGAGATGATCTATGATACAGCAGACATTTTCTTGGAATAAATAAATTTAGTCAAAGCAATTTTCCATTAAAATAAATCTACAAAAGGACATTTCAGGATTTGTAATTAATGTAATTAACCTCATGGGTCTCCCGTTTCCACTTCTGAAAGCTGCTGGGAATGAACAATGTTTGGTTTGGGCTGCTTCAGTGGGTTAGCAAATACTTGGGATACAGTGGCTACTGCTCAAGGAAGTGTCAGATGAAGAAGAATTTTGGTGAAGTGGAAAACACATAGAGTCTTCCTGTTGCTGCAGTCTCTACTGTTTCATTTCTGTTTTCTGGTTCTTTGCTGCCAGTCTTTACTACACGAGTCAGACAGACAGACACTGATGCCCATGGGTAGGTAGGTGTTTGAGAGGAATCCATGTCAGTCCCATCTTCTGGGTTCTGCCATCCGTTTCAGCCAGTGAATATGTCATTCAGCCTCTCTCCTTTGGTTTTGCTGAAATGAAGAATATGGGTATTTCTGGGTATCTGGTATCTGTTTTTTCCCTTAAGCTCAGGATATTTATTGTGATTTAATTTGAAAGGAGAACGCCCAACCTCAGCACATGTTTCAGCCAAGCTCAGTTGCAGAGTTTTGGTTTGTCTCTGCAAAGCAATTGTGGAAATCATAGCTACTTCCCATCCTGCTGCTAAAAACCACCTTAGATGGCCACCTATGACAGTACTGTTTACAGCTCTGTGAAATGTGTTGTCTACATTCAGTACATCCAGTGGCTGCTCCTCCCTACCAAAGGGTAGTAACCAATGAATAGTACCTTCTTGGCAGCCCACTGCAAGCAGGGTACCCTGAAGGTTGATATTGGAAGCCAAATTGTTCAATATCTCTGTCAGTGGCCTGGCAAATGACACTATGCACGCCCTCTGCAAACTGGAGATGACACTGGAGCATGGCTTAGATACTAAAAGACAGAACTTCAGTCCAGAGACAACTAGGTAGATGTGCTGACTGGGTACCTTGCAACCGTGTGAAGTCCAGCAAGGAGAAGCACAAAGTTCTGGAACTGGGGTGGAATAACCTGATGCATCAACACAAGCCAGCTAGTGACAGGCTGAACAGCACCTGGACCAAGAATTTACAGTGGATGCCAGAGTGAATAGTAGCTAGCTGTTCTCCTGCCATGGATAAGGCAAGCTGGGCTTCCTCTTCAAGGGCGATGTGAAGAAACTGGAGAAAATCCAAAGGAAGTCTTCAAGATGTTGGAACCTAAAGAACAGAACTTGTAAGGAGGAGCTGTGGGAGATGGGCTCATATAATCTGATGAATAGGAGGCAAAGGACTGATCTTATAGCAACCTACAAGTTCTTAAAGGGGAGTTACTACAACTATGGTGCCAAAGTCTTAGCAGTGGTAGATGATATGACAAGATGCAAAGCTAATCAAGCTGCAGCACAGGTTTTCCAGGGCGGACACTAAGAAAAGCATTTTCTCCAGGAGGCTGGTGCAGCACTGGAGTGGGTTACTCAGGGAAGTGTTTAAATCACCACCCTTGAAGGTTTCCACCACCTGGTTAGATAAAGCTGAAGTTGACCTGATCTAGTGTTGGTGATAGGCCTCTTTGAGCAGGAAGTCACACTAGAGACCCCTAGAGGTCCAACCAACATTTCTATTCTCTTTGATTCCCTCCCAAACTCAGGCTTGGTGCTGAAAGTCCATTCTTCCATATGCACATGTGAAAGAAACCTCTGTGCTTCCCTGTCTCAATCCCCAGCACTGTCCACCTTCTTCCACCCTTGACTGGCACCACATGATATTCATTGGATGATCTCTCAAATCAGGTCTATAATTACCTTGGGGTCAAAGATTATTTTGGTGGTGACTGCTTCCAGAATTTAACTCAGTTAGATCTCTTATGCATCCTTGCCTAGTGAAAATCAGCAGGCCTGCTTATTTATCCTAATTCCTAATTCAAGCCTAGCTAATAAAATGGAATATGAAGTTAATTTGATCAGCTGAGGCAAAAGCTGCTGACTGGAAGTGTGGCAATCTCAACACTGTCTTGTGCAATGAAACAGATGGGACAAGTTGAACTTGAATGGGGTTTGATGCAGGAAAGTGTTGAAGAGTGCTTGTTTCAGCTGTTCTGTGATTAATATGTCATTGCCTGATGAATGCACAAAAGGTCAACATCACTCTAAAATACTACCAAAGCCAAAACTTACAGGGACTACTTCTTAGCATCAGATGCTTTTCACTACTGGAAGCCACCTGTGTCCCTCCATTACAAAAAAACTGGCTTTTGATAGTGCCCTTTCATTGGCTTTTAATATGTGAAAAGGGCATTCTGAATTGTTGTTATTAAATAGATAAAGCTTCAAACAGATCCTCCAGATGACCCGCAGACCCTGCAGCTTTGGCAAATTTTCCCATGTAATTCGCTGAGTTGTATTACCTGCAGTGCTGATAAAAGTCCCACTTCCAAACTGTTGTTAGCTAGTCTTTAAATCCCTGCCAAGACCTGCTAATGAAAGACTGCCTTTTTTTGATCCCCCTCTTTGCATGCCCAAGAGTATTGAACAAGAAAGTATTTCACTTCAGCTGCTAAAAATCCCAAACTGCTTTATATATTAAGTCAAAGTTCAGCATCTCAATAGTATAATCTTTATATTCTTCAGCATTCTATCTACAGGTCATTTTACATTTTATAATCAGCAAAGTAAAACCCACTGATTGATTCTGTTTTCAGAAACAGCAGGTTAATTTACTGCAAAGTCATAAGTCCTGCATTTCCTTCTGAGGATGACTCATCATGTGAAAAGAAAATTAACCTAGATTAATTAGGACAAGTACCTTCTGCATATGAATGCTCCATAAATTATACACTTCCCTTCCTAGGTTTGAAATATTTTCAAGCTAAATTTGGAAATTTGAGTAGAGGCTGTGACCAATACAATAACGGGATTTAAAAAGCCTCTGATTTAAGAGACCTAATTCAGCTTCCATTTAACTCCATTAGTAAATTGATCACTCTCATTAAGACACAAAAGCCAAAAACAGGTAATAGACTGAAGTATCCAGTTCACTGTATGGCAGGATGGACCTCTTTGCATCTTTATTCCTTGGCTGTAATAGATCTCTACTGCCTTTTTGATAAATAAAACAAATCAAGAGAGCTATTGCCCTTTTTTCATTAGCTAGTGATGTCTGTGAACAGCAACTGCTGAGCTTTTTTTTTTTTTAAATCTTGAATATCCAGTGTCAGATGTAATATATGTAAAAAAGCTCAGTGGATTTCTTGTAAATCAGTAGTTCTTAAAGGTTTTGCATGCATCCTACTCCTCTGTTTCATGTAATGTTTTTCCTTGCACTCCCCAGACTGAGCAAGCAGCTCAGTCCCAGTGAGCCAGGACAGGCTGGCTGCAAGATGAGCCTCATGCTCCCACTCTGCTGGTGTCTACTGGCTGGTCTGCTGCCACCACACAGGATCAACTAGCTGGTCCTTGGCTAGTCCAAGTTATTATTAAAATCAATAAATAGTCACTAGCTTTCTTCAGTCTGACAGCTGTTATATCAGAATAAGATAAAGAAGCAGAAAGTATTTTTTTTGTATAAAACAGTAATGAGAGCTTGAAATGAGGGAAACAACTCTTTCCCATGCATCTCTTCAAACAGAAGATGCCTTACTCTAATGATAGAGCAGCTCAAGAAACAAAAATTAGACCAGACGTCACTGGACACACCAAAACTGATGAGAAAGCTCCTTAGTTAGCTACATATTTCGGGTACAGTTTTTGCAAGTAGATCACTATGATTTGTTGCTTCCATTCATTTTATTTCCAAAAGTCATGTTATAAGACACCACATAAAAACCTTGATAAAAGCTTTTCATCACTTCACTCAGTTTGTAAACAACTAAAGGTGGAATTTGAATAAGAGCAGTTTATTCAGTTCCTAAAGTTTGTAGAAGTGGTTTCTCTAATTAATTTGGGCTTTGCTGCCTCTCAGGCATGGGGGTGGTGCTTGTTTAGCATTCTTTTCAGCCTGAGGTTTCCTTTTCAAATGAGTCAGTAACAATGGTAATAAAATACTTTTCACTTCTAAATGTCCTTTCATCTGAGATGCCAAAGCACTTTGCACAAGTTAAATGCTCCTCACAATACGAAGTGTAAGTATGGATTACTATCCTGGCGGTGGCAGGAATCAGACCATAGGAACAGAGTGAGAAAGTGGTTTGCTCACAATGGCAAAAATGGAAACAGAATTCGGGGCAGAAGAGTGTGGGGGAAACTAAACGTGATTCACCTGCATAAACTCTCCTGTCCTTTGTGTGTTGGTGCTGAGATGATGCTGAGCTTTTTTCTGTCTCGACCATTATCCCAGTTGTCTTATTTTTGTGATGTTGAGTATTCAAGGGCTCCTTTCCAAACAGGAAACAAGCATGCTCAGGAGTGAGGGAGAAAAAAAATGTTGATGGCTAAAAAAAATAATCTGAATTGCCATCTTGAAGATCCAAGTACAAGTTAGTCTAATAAGTAAGGACACCCATACTCCGGGTTATTATGGGTAACTGCATGCCAGTTGGGTAAGAAGGAACTTGAAATAAAAGGAGTATTTTCTTTCTGCTCCTCTCCCTTCATCTCTGACTCCTGCAGAGATCTGCCAGCTGCCAAAGTGCTTAAACTTTCTCCAACTGGGATTTTAAACCAGTGAAATGTCAGGAGAGTTGTCACAGCCCAAAGCAGTATTGCAGTCACTACATAAACAGGCATTTTCAATGCAAATCAAGGTAAACTGAACATATCCTAAAACATTTAATCTAGTGAGACTAGGCAGACTCAACAGAAACCTTTCTGCAAACATCCTTGCTATTGTGTGCCACTTTGATGGTGGTGCTGGAGCACAGGGTGCAGTCAAGCTCAGCAAAAACAATTGGGCAGCACAGGTCACATTGCACCCTGCTGTGAGCTGGGCTGAGGCAGAGGCATCACCATGGCAAGACCCTGTGGTCTGTAACTCCCATGATATCTCCTCCACATTGCTGACTACAGACGCAGACAGGGTTCAAAGCCTGCAGGTTTGGGGTGTGCTGAGCTCTGCCTTTCAGCTCCCCAGATTGTATGAAGAGGCAGGCTGGAGACTGCAAGACAGTGGAGACACTGTGGCCCTCTGTCTCCAGCACCTGAAGGAGTTTACACCCCAGTGACCTTGTAGATTTTGTGTTTTCTTTTTGAGCAAACCGAGTTTTGAGGCAAGCATCAAACCAAGCTTAATAAGCCAAGTGAGAAACTTTCTCTGTGTCACTGTATCTTCAAGTAGCTGAGAACATACCTGTGAAAATGTGGCTGCTACAGGCATCTTTATCCCAGGAAAGATTTGCACTTCTCACTCTGTGCTTCAGTTGCTTGGAGTGCAGCAACAGGCCACCAGCAGACATGAATGGGTGATGGAGGAAGATCAAGCCATCTCTCCCTTCTTTACCAATGCACTGATGGCCACGGGGTTTTGAGAGTACCAGGTTTTGCTGCAGCCTGTCCAAACCTGCAGTTTATTTTCCAGTCCTCAGCATGGTGGTGTGTTTTGTTGCTTTTCATTATTTTACTTTATTTTATTTTATATTTTCCTTTTTAGAATATATATATTTTTTTAATTTAACAGGAAAGGTCAGTAAAATGGAGCAGAGCTTAACTACTCTGTGAGTTGTTTGCTGTTACTTTTCAGCAGGTATTAAGAAATCTATTTGGATTTTCTACTAACTGAAAAACACCCTCTTTTTCCCAGTGTCATCAGGATACTTCTAGATTTTCTACTCTAATGGCATTTATCTCAGTGGAATGGCACTTGCCCCCCTCCCATCTGTGCTCTGTGCTGAAACAAAGAAGAAACTGGTGTCTGCTTGTTTTACGCAGCTTGACCTTCAGTCTGCAATTTTTATGATTTGTGTGGCAGTGAAAGGCAAAGAAAGGGCAAAAAAGCAAGACTGCAGGGAAGACAAGGAGAAAGAAGCTTCGTTTTTCCCAAGCTGCCCTAGGACTGACCGCAGCTCAGCTAGGGCTGATTTGTGGCCATCGAGTAAGGGAACACAAAAGCATCAAGGAAAAGGGACAAAAGGCTCTCCTTAGAGATTGACAGCTTGTTAAGGACCATTATTAATACATGTTCAACTTAAATGACAGTGTCACCTATATGGTGCTGTTTGAGCTCCCTGCCCTGGTCTAATATCATCTTGCCACATTTTTATTGGGAGGGTTTATCTGACAGGCACAAAACTCTGAATTAACCAACACGTATCCTCTGCTATGTGAATATATAGACTCTGCACTAACTCATCACTGGAAGGATACCACACTCACCACTATCCTCCCTTATCTTTAGTGGAAGGAGGAATCACTTGAATAACAAACTATTTTTTGTTTGAACTTTAAAAGCCACATTTCATTAAGAAAATAAATAAATTAGTGGCAAGGGACTACATAAGAAGTATTACAGTGGTCAATTACCTGAAGGTGTTTTTGCTCAATAGAGCTGTTGTGTCCTAGGGATGATGCAATCCAGGATGGTGACTGGTTTCCTGCAGGACCTGACAAATGGAAAAAGCATTTCTTGTCTCCAAAAGAGTAGGACCATGGCTTAAGAGAAGATAATTTGCCCAGGAGTGAAATAGTTTACCTTAATGTTTGCTGGCATTAATTGGTTTCTTACAAGATCCCAATCTAATTACCCTTATTTTATTACCTCTCCTTTGCAAAGCATTTTATTGAGACCATTCCAGAGAAGCTTCAATTAAACAAGACATTAACATTTTGAAATATTATAGATGAAATTTGATTAGGATCCTATGTATGGGAGAGACAATGAAAGGAAAAACACGTTTTTTGAGCAGCATAATATATCATTTGGTTCTTAGAGGCCTCCATACTGATAATTCCTGTTAAAGAGCAAGGTATTAAGCACTTTTGTTTGTTTATTTGTTTTGTTTTGTTTTGTTTCAGAAACAACTGAAAAAAGAATCACTGAACTGAGCATGTGCCTTCAGCACCTGGTCCATGACACTCACTTGTTTCCCAGCAGCATCATAGGAAAGACACATATGGGGAATTTAAAGATAAGGTCATCTAGTCCACCTTCATCCCACTTTTTCCCTTGCTAAGAAACTGTGCAAAGCCTCTGCCTGCATCAGTAGCAGCTGAGGACTGTTTAACTAAACCAGCCTGTCCTGGGGTTTTGCAGTCTCTCAGGCTTTGCATGAAATACAATCCTTGTTTTTAGAAAATAAATTTTTTTTTTTGCCCTGCAGAAACTGTTACTTGAATAAATAGTAAAAAAACAGTGACAGATAGATAGATAGATAAACAAATAAATAAAAGGCTCTGCAGATGTAAATTGGCATGAATCTATGAATTTCAGTAGAGCTACACCAGTATGGATAACCTGTTATCACTGAGGATGTGGCCTTATTTTTGGGAGTCACCTAATCTGCAACAGCTTATTTTATTATTTTTTTCCTGCTTAGCTGATACTTGCTTGGCATTGTACTGTCATCTCCTCTGCAATAATCAAGCGTTGTCTGTTTTAGGTGTTGCAGCTAAGCATCATGCAACTTTAAAAGTAGTCAAGAGTCAGGGAAGTGGCCACTGGCATCTTGTGACTCTTCTGTGATGTTTATGCATCAAAAGATCTAAAACACTAGGACAATTTGTTAAAAAAACCCAAAACAACCAAACAAAAAAGGTTGTGTGAGTTTAAGGCTGCTCAAGGGCAACCTTAATTTATGTGCCAATAAGTTACACAAATATTTTCTCTACTATTCAATTAAGAACAAGTAGTTTCCTTGGCAACGGCCACATTACATGGAACTTACCCCAGCTCTGAGTTCCAGCAGAGTATTTCCCTAAGAAAGGAACATACTCATCTATCATGTAAATGTCTAATTTGTACACGGTTTTGAGAGAGAGGGGAGAACATGGAATTTCCGGCAAATTAGCACAGCCCTTCTCTTTTACCGGAGTCAGATCCATGCTCTTTTCAGTAGTTTTATCCTGCTTTTCATTTATATCTCAATGGTAGCTATAAAAGAGTAGGATTGTGAGCTGGGTGTATTAAAAAGTGCAAAAGCAGGGCAGTCTGCTGGTGAAAAGGATGTTGGGGAGGGGGGCTGGTTTAAAAACAGGAAGGTGGCAGTCTTCTTCCATGCAGAGCTTCTACTGAAAGTGTGCTCTCTGGTTCAGTTATGGTGACAGTGATTGGTCCTTTTGTGAGCAAAAATAAAGGATCTCAGCCTGATTGCACATCAAATTGCTATTTCCTTTTAAACTATCATGTATCTCAGTGCTACTTTACTCTGTCCCATAACTCTTGCCTGGCTCCTGGCTATTTGCAGACAGGTCACCTTGGAGGTGTGAGAGCAGCATGTACCTGGGAGTGAGCTGAGGATCTGTGTGGCTGTTGCTGTTCTAGGAGCCCTCTTACTCTCCTGTGGTATTCCCCAAAACAAACTGGAAAGCTGTAGTTGCAGCCAAGCCTAAACCTCATCTCTGGATGTGGAGACACGCAGCTCTGTAGCAAGGGGGAGATCCTGCCCCACCTTCACCTCACTTCCTTTCCATAAGTTCCTGCTCTCTTCTCAGTGAAGGTTGTGACTGGCTTCCTCAGAAAAGTTCTGGCTCTGCTCTCCATTAGCATAGCCTTGCCATGGAAAATGGATTTGGTGTTGTCAGATTAAATCTCCAGGGGGGTGTTTCTACAAAACTGGAATAAAATCTGTGTCACTGCTTTCATCCTGTGCCTTACATTCCATGCATAAGTAAATGCTAGTTTTTTAAGGTGTTGTCCCACAGCTTCCCCCCCCCCAGTTCCTATGCCTACAAACAGCATGAAGTTGAAATTCATTCTTTTGATCTGTTTGCAGCTCTCTGGTTTTGGAAGAAGACTAACATTATTCACTGTTCAAACTTGTACTCTCTTTGAAATCATAGGTATTCTTTGTATTTAAAAGTCTCTCACAGGAAGACAGAATCCTTTCCAGCGATGATGAACAGCTTTGCAAAATTTTGGTTTTTTTTTAGTTAACAATTAGATTAATTATTTCCTCTTTCACAAGTCCCTAAGGTACCAAAACACAGAGGTAATATGGAATTACACTGCTCCTATTGCATGTCAGTGTGAAGGTGTGATTGGAATGAAATACGTTTCTTCTTACTTGGCAAAATGTACAGGGTTGGCTATTCAGTGGCTAGCATTTAGATTTATGGACTCTGTCATACTTTAAGTGCCTAAACATTGCAAATTATGTGACGGGTAAACACATTCTCATCATAGCGTGGCCTTATCTAGTTTTGCTCCCCTCCCTCTCGAGAGCTCCCTTCCTTCAGTCAGCCTATCTCCCCCATGATAACATTATGTAACATATTAATTTATGTATGCTTTAATTAGGAGGCTGAGAAGTGAAAAGCCACTGCAAAGTCACCTCATCTGTGAGCAGACAGTGCGGGGTGAGACAGGAAACACAGGTCACTGCCTGTTGCTGTGTGTGCAGACAAGGCCTGATTTTTCTTTTGTCCAGTGGGAGCTGACACATTTTTGCTAACTTTGGGGTATTTTTTTCTTGCCCTGCTAACTCTAGTGAGAAGCTGCTGCAAAGTGGAATTTCACTAGCCCAGGAGGTATGTGAATCTTTCCCTGATTTTCTGGGGATGAGTTAAAGGCAGCAATTATTGATGACTCGCAATTAGCCTATTTGCTTGAACGTGTGAGAGTCTTGGCTGTTGGTTTTTTTTCCCCCCAGTATTATAATGGTGCTAGGTTACCTAGTCTATTCAGCAAATACTGTACCATGATTCTATACCAAAAAGAAATAACTTCTAAGACTCAGATTGAAATCAATACTAAATATTACCCTGTTTCCTTCCAGTTAAATTGTTTGACAGCATTGCTGGGATCTCATTAAAAACCTGGTTGGTCGCTTCAGTTCCTAAACTCATCATATCCTTCCATGGAGCTCTGAGCTATTCAGCATGCCATTCTCATAAATCTGGACATATTTTTTAAGCAAAATCACTCTGACATACTGTACTCCTTCCTTCAGGTCATAAAACACTCCAGGCCACAACACTGAACATATTGAGCAACATCCGTATCTCTTTCATACAATGTCTGTTTTAAAAAGGGAAAGTTATGGTTAGGCAGCAAAATAATGTGACAGAAATCATTACTGTGTGTAATGAGGACACTAAAATGGCACATACATAAAATAAAAATCCCTTTGACCTTGCCCATCAAAGAAATAATTTAAATACTTAAACATCTGGGGAGATGAATGGAAGTGTTTTCTTAGTGTTAGCATTTTCTTAAAAACCAGAAAACACACCTATGTGCCTCTTAATGTAGGCAGTGCAAAATCTGCTCAGCTCTGATCAAATCACATTCCACTGGGCCAGTGTGTCTGGTGGTTTTCACAGACAGTGGACAACAAATCAACACCCAATCCATGCGGGTAGTAAGATTCACTGATTCCATGCTGGAGAGCTAAATCCCCATATGGAAACATTGAAAACAACCACTCATCCATGAACTTCATCAAAGTACAAGATTTTATTTGGATCACAGCAAAAGAAAAATTTATAATTGTTTTCCCCTTGGTTTGTGATTGATTCCTCTCCTCCTTTCCTTCAAGTTAGGCAGAATGTAAAGGATGAGAGAACATAAGATAACTCAGTAATGAGCTAGGGTCACTTGTATGAAAATTGCTATTTAAAATATTACTTTCTGGCTCTGATCCTGAACCCTCTGCTGCCAATGGGAGTCTCCTCCCATATTTTGAAGAACTCCCTTGCAATGTTGAAATGCTCTAGCATCTGAACAGACATGTGTGCCACAAGCACAAACGCATTCTTTAGCAATAATCATCTCCTCTTAAACTTTGTTTTCTGAGGAAGGGAAGTAATGTGTAATTATTTCTTTTGCTGAAAGAGTTAAGTAGGTGACTTAACAAGCTTGCTGTGCCTGCATTACTTATTCAGCTGCCTACTACACTGCATCTCTCTATTTTCAAGACAGCTTACTGTGCCAACTCTTTTTGATGCAGTCTTCATGAGTACAGAAAGCCCATGCAGCAATCCGTAACTTGATCTACTAGTTGTAAATGGAAACTTTTGGAACAAGTTCTGTGAGCCTGATAATGACTGCATGAATCATATTATTGAAACGGGAATTTGCTCTTTTAAATTCCCAGAAATAATGGGACAGTGGTGCATAGGTAAGAAGTCACATGCAGAAATATAGAAACAGACTAGCTTTTCACCTGCTTCTCTTTCCGACCAAGGTGCAACAATTTCCTTCATACAAATAACACATGGCAAATGCATCCCCCAGTCACCTTCAGGGCCACCCTGCTGCATTTCTTGTTGCAGTGGCAATGACATAACTTACAGCTGAGTTTGGTAAATGTGCTTTGTTCAGCCATCTGCCAAATTTAATGAAGTAATTGGGAATCTTTTAAATTGGCATTGGTCTGCATCGTATGCTCGTATGCTTAAATGAGAAAGTGCCCCTATTATGTGTTTTGGGTGCTTTTGAGTAAAGACCAGATTTGCTTGGTTGGCTGAATTCAGAGTATTTTACCTTTCTGACTTCATCTAATTAAAAAAAAAATAAATAAAAAAAAATTATGCCCCTTTTCTTTTAAGGCCTATCTTTCTTTTTGATGGTAAGAAGCTAAATTCCATGCATGCCTTCCTAACCCTTACTTAATGACCTTTATCTCTTGCTTCTCCTAATTTCTATGATTTTAAATTGGCTTCTTTTAATTTTATGAGAAAGACCATTGGCTCCAGAAACCAACAGACTGCATGAAGATCTATACCTCTGCTAGCTACCTGGAACCAGTAGAAACAGGTTTCTTGCTGCAATTTACTCTTGCAATAGGCAAGTCAATACATTTAGTCTGGATGCTGTTGCTCCAGAGGCTTGTGGAGGCAAAGGTGCAATATTAGCAATTTCTTCTACTTTTGGATGACAGCTCAGAACCTCCCCAAGGCAGAAAACTGTTGCTATTTTAGCAGTACTGGAAGGAGAGTGTGGTGAAGGAAAACCTCAGACACCTGGAAGAACATATTATATTGTGTTATGATGATGATATGGTCCGAAATCCTCAGCTGAGATCATAGCTCTGTTTTGGAAGGTATTATAGAAACACTGAGCAAGAGATGCAGCCTTCATAGGTTCACTGTCTGACCAGGAGAGGTATGGATATCAAGTGGGCGTGGGTTCAAACTCAGGTTCAGTTTCATGCCAGAAAGATGCCATAGACACAGCTGGAAAAGATGAAGACTTTTGTTGGTGTCACATGGCAATCTCTGAGAGAGCAGGGTGTTTTTCTTGGGTATCCAGACTTCCAGTTTGCTGCATGGACCAGAAGAAAGTCCTTGCTGCTTGCTGGTGGTAAGTCCTGCAATACCACCTGTGCCAAGCATTGCCTGTTGCACAGGAAGCTCAGTTAGCAGCTACATTTTATTCCTTGGATGAGGGGAGGAGAATCTGGTGAGCACTGGTCATCAGGCTCATGACAAATTTTGCTTGTGAAACATGGGAGTGCAACTGGTATGACATGACTGTGGTGAAGTGAAGCACTGCCATGCAGTATTGCTTGTTTTTGGTTATGCAGCCAGTACAGTTTGGTCTTGTGTTGCATTTTGGGGGTTCACTGTCTGAGCTGATGTCATACTGTTTTAGCTGCTGCTGCCAACAGGCACTTTGCTTCCCTGGCATCCCATCTTGTCCAGTGCTGTACAAAGATGCCTCAGACTAGATGGACTAGATACAATAGTGGGTTTTTTTCTGTTATTCAAGATGGTGAAAACAATTATCTTATAGGGAGTTTCTCTTTCCTATGTGACAATTTTGGCATAAACTCTTTGTCATACTTGACAGGCATAAGGTCTTTGCAGCTGGGTTTATCACTGTCCACCCAAACTTAAATAGGGTTTCCTCTGGAGAAAGTACACAACAGCACAGGGTGGTATTGGTATTTCTCAGGCTAATGATGAAGTGGCAATGTCACCAGTGACATAAGAAGTAACATTTGAGGAGGAAGCAGTAGCTAATGGCTAAAGGCAGGTTAGGTGAGAACAACTCAGTGCTGAGCTTCTGCTCTGCAAAGTGGTATCTCTGCTTTGTGTGGGGACCTCTAACTGGAATAAAGCAGACAGGGCCACAGAGCACACGGGCAGGGGCAGAGGCTTGTGAGCTGCCCCTGGGCGAGCCAGCTCAGGCCTAGAAGCAGAGCAGTCACTGCTGAAGGTTGTTACCACTAACAAGTCCCAGCGGCAGGCAGCACAGTGCTCATGGATGCTGCTATGGCACTTCCAGGTTTGAGCTGGTATGTCATACAGAGGTTTGCTACCCATCGCCTCCCAGCCCTGTGTGTTTTCAGGAATGCTCCATGGTGCAGAAGAGGTATTAGATAATACCTGAGTGTCCCAAATCTGGTAGTATGTAGCTATTGTGTAAACCCAGCTATTGTGTTACTTCATGTTATTTAGACAAAGGAAATAATAGAGTGATAGAATACATATAGCTTTCCTGTAGCCTCTTCAGGAACTGGAAGGCTGCTATAAGGTCTCCCTGCATCCTTCTCCTCTCCAGGCTGAACAACCCCAACTCTTTCAGCCTTTCTTCACAGAAGAGGTGCTCCAGCCCTCTGGTCATCTTCTCTGGGCGAAATGTTGGGCTGAAACTTTCCATGCTATGTACCTTACCTCAACCAGCCTCTTCGTGGCTTTCTGGACCCTCCAGCAAGTCCATGTCCTTCTTGTGTCAGGGGTTGCAGAACTGGACACAGCACACCAGATGGGGTGTCACAAGAGTAGAGTGGAATATGGGCAGTGAGATTTCTGAATTAAAACAAGAGCATTTTACATTGCTTCACCAGATTTTGCATGTCCTAAAAACGACAAACTGCACACCTCAGATGCCTCTTGAGGAAAGGACTAGATGCAAATTTACAAATCAATTTACCAGTATGGTGCAGGTAGTTACTGTACAGATAATCCCTCTTGCCTTTCTCCTCCCATAGCACCAGGAGTCTACACATTCAGGTACAGGACAATGACCTGTCTTTGCCTGCTCGATCTTGTACGTTGTCAAGACAAAGGCAAGATGCTGAATACTACAGAAATCATAAGGGTCATGCATTATAGCAGAATGGCATTTTCACTATGTCACTGACATAGAAGGAGGGACACTGGGCTCATCTCTCTTCCTTAAAGTCAGGGCTGTGCCTCCCCATGGAAGAAGCCTCTGAGAAAAATTGCAGTGTATGGTCAGGACAGGCTGAATCACACCCATAATTTTTTCACTTGGTGGGCAAAGGAAACAAAGACAGTTTCAAAATAAAACAAGGCTCAGTGTGTGCTTCTGCAGTACTTTTTTTTCCTTTGGCAAAAATGTACTCTTACTTCTACCTCTCTGTATCATTTTGAGTAACTGCACTTATATTGATGCATTCTGAGTGAGATGGGCAAAATGCCCTACACCAGCACCAAGAGCAGGATGGTGCATCCTGTGGGGACTGTGCCTGGAGAGCAGCAGGGCAGAGAAGGCCCTGGGGTGCCCTGGCACACAGGCAGTGGGGAGGAAGGGAACTGGTAAAACCCATGACACAGGCACTGGCAGGGGCCTTGCCCACACACAGACAAAAGGGTTATACTGGGCTGGTTACAGGGAGACAACAACATGCCAGCCAAGACTTCTGGCAAGGATGAAACATGGTGAGCTGTCATGATTAATAATAGAGCTTAATCCTACACTGTGAGGCATAAAATATATTCAGAGCCCATCATGTTAATGGTGTGCTAGAAACTCATGGCAGGGATGTGTGGAGAGTTGCCAGGTAGCAGCAGAACTGGGAGAAACATAAACATTTCAGCCTGCTGCTTTCTGCCATGCAGGGCCTTAAGCCTGTGTTGCTTTTTGGACCCAGCTTCTTGCATCTCCCAAGTGCAGTGCCTGCAAGCACAAGGTGATAGGCACACTGGGCTCAGCAGTTCTGTCATTATGGTCCTACTATGGCAGGCAAACCCTTAGAGCTGAAAGGCCTCAAGTTTGAATACAGCCAATGTGCACTGTGAGATGTGAACTCTGTAACCCCTTTCCTTTATTTTAGCTATTACCTTTTCTCTTGAGCTGTTACAACACCATCAGATCATCTTAGAGCCTTCCAATCTCTAAACCCACGGCACATCTTCCAGCAATTGACTTAATCTTAAAACTGTAAAAACTACAGAGAAAGTGAGAAAGAAACTTGTAGTAAACAGCAAATTGAAGATTAATTAGACAGAAACTAGTTTTTGCACCCAAAAAATACCAACTTTGCTGCCTTTTGCCTTCACAGATCTTCCCTAGAGATGACTCTGTACTGCAGACAGGCACGTCCCAGAAGAAAGAAAAATGGCTGCAAAATTTTAATGTCAGCTAAGAAGAAAGGAACTGGAAAATGTATGTGAAATCTCTCTGAAACCAATTTTAATCAACACAAACCTCAATATCCGACAGCTAAATATTTTCCAGTTGATATTACACTCCAAGGTATAAGCTTTACCACAAACACGGACTTATTAAATATATTTATTGTTCCCTTTACCCCTTCTCTTCATTACTTGTAATCGAATACACTTCCACACACATTCTCCAAACAAAACATTTCTGCTTGGTCCACTAAAAGTATTATAATTCCAGAAATGGGTGCCTGTCAGCTTAGACTGCCTCTGCATTCAGATCTCCTGAACACAGGTGCATACTGATTCTTGCAGTAAGTGATTTATAAGAATTTTTGCCTTTGATTCTGTAATATTTTTACTTAATTTGTGGTGTGTAGCCCATAAGCACTTGAGTGTGATGAACTTGTCTAAAAGCGCTTAGGCTGTTGTTTAATTGAATATTTGCTATCAGCTGTACAACTTTGGGAGTAGGTTGTGCCATATTCCATTTAGCAAAATTCCCTAAGAAGTAAACTTCTCTCATAAGATTTTTTGTGACAGCTTGCAGCTTCATCCATGCTGCGTAAAATCAGATGCGGAAGTGGGAAGTCTAATGGGGAAAATAAAAGCTCTGGGGAAATTTCTCCTGTAAATTGATTATACTTAACTATAAACCCAAAATGCTGCCATTTCTGGTTTTTTTTCTTTGCTTCTTTAAAACTGCAACCATTAGTTATTGCATAAAAATATGATACTTTATCCACCTTATAATTCATTATAATGCATAAAAATTGTCAGAATCCTTTTGCATTGTTATGATCTAGCACATAAATACACAGTACAGGGACTTTTTCCTACTTCAAGGATTAGCATCCTCAAAGATTAGGTCTCCTTTGAAGTCCTTCCATATATTTGTAATATTTTAATGTAATGTTGAAAACAAGATATTTTTTTTAATCTGTATTCTTGTGAATGGGACGTACACTACACTGCCGTCTCTTAGGCTGAAACAGTTATTTTACAAGCACAACCACATTTTACATGAGCATATTTCCAAAGCTTTTTTACTTTTAACCATGATCAGATGTTTCAGGCTACATTAAAGAGAGAACATTGTAAAGAATTTTAGTCTGGGGCAACAGGAATACAAACCAAGGTCTGAATACAAAGAATTTGGGGGTTGTAATTCCTACATTGTTAACTGAATTTAAAATTTATTTCTACTAGTTTTAGACATAGTTAAAATTAGTTTTCAGCCCAGAACATTTTTTACAAGTAAAAGATGAGGCCTTACAGTGGAAATACTGGACAAGGACATCTAAAGCTACACTCAGAGAGAAAATCCATGTAAGGTGCAGAACTCAGGAAAACACAACTACCATGCTTTTGGGATTTTCTCTGCCTCAGGCTTCTGTTATCAGGGATAATCCTTTGGAGTGCTGCAAAAATTGGTTACTGATGTTGAAATGTCCATGCCTGCTTAGAGGGGTTACATGCTCCAGTCCAACTGACCATAATACAAATTAGAAGTTTAAACCCTTGAAGTGCTTTTGAGAAATAGATACTGAAATGTGTGCAAAGGTTACAAGTTCAACTCAAGGCTGCCTTGCAAGTACTGGGAAAGCATGGTCCCAGCATCTGCCACCAGCTTCATGAGTAATATCCTGAATATCCTCACTCATTTCAGCAGTCTCCCTGTGTTGTAACAAAGACCTTGCAGCTTCTTAACAAAGACTGACATGCTCTCTGTGCACCTTCTGCTTGGATCTGATGCCATATTTCCCATGAAATGGGAATTTTTGGCCAGAAAGAACCAAGTGTGAAATTCAGAGAGGCTTATCGAACTCTGTGGGTGGCACCAAGGACTGCAACTTAAATCCCTGTCACACAGACAGGTTGAGAAAGGGAGCAGCTGACTGTAACCTTTTGAACTTTCTGAGAAAGTCAAGTATTGCCTCACAGCCTAATGTTTCTGTTTGTCCCCTTGGTAGCTGTTTATATTCTTCTCTATGGAAAAAGCAAGATGTTTGAATCTTGAGGACTTTTTATATGTGTTTCTGAGTTGCCTCAGTGCACAAATAAACTGTGTAGGTGCTTTGTGATCAGAATAATCTCACATGATCAGTCATACATTGTTCTCTTGTCAACAGTAGACATCTAGGACCAGCCTTGTGTCCTGGACTGAATCCAGAATAAACAAGCACCCTGATGAAAATGCTCCATAAACGCCCAGAATCTGGAGACATTCTTAACTTGCAGGATGCCACGTTTTTTCTGGGAAGAAAAAAACCCTATTATATTTGACACAAGGCCTTTTTTTTTGATGAAAGAATTAGATATGGAAAATTTAAAGCAAATTAATTTATGAAGAAGTTTGGGAGCTGTGTGCAGGTGTTTAAAAACCTGTAATAAAATCCACCATCCTTTTCAAAATACTGCATAGGGTACACATGGAGGCAAAGCTCCCATAGCATAAATGGGAAAATATACCATAGCTAATGAGGCCAATACTCATCTGCATCCTTAGATATTGTAGTCCCCTCATATTGTTCAGAGGATTATGGAAATTTATAATTTTAGCACTACCTCCCCTTCCTCACAGTTCTTGGGAAGCACACACCTCCTTTTCCCATGCAGTCCCGTGATATTCCTCTATAGGGACATTTGTTTAACAAAATAGAAATCAGTTTATCTGGCAGTTGTGATTCAACAAACTCCTTTTTTGTATGAAATTGTCTATAAATTACTTTCAATTTCAATTAAAAAAAAAAATAAATGAATTGGACTGCAGACTGGCATCAAAACACTGTAAACGTTAATATAATCGTGGGACCCCTACCTTGCAGGTCAGGGCCCGATAGGATATAAAACCATCTTGCTGGGTTGTTTTTTAAATGATCTGCAGGTTCCCACTGGACATGAGAGACCAGCTACAGCAGATGCAATCTACTGCTTCTGTTTTTGGTCTCCCAGGCAGTGTATACAGGGCTGGCTCAGGACCTCTGCAAGGTACTCGTTTTATATTGAACAGGAATACCCAGAGTGGAAAGGAGCATCATTGATCTGCATAATACATAAAGCTGTAGATGAATGATCACCAGTAAAAAAAATGAAATGTATTATTAAAAGGTATATAAGCATGGGGGCAAGCTGAAGCTCTAAAACAGCTTGTGTCCTTCAGTGCTGATCTACTGGAAGGTGGTAATGCCATCATAGGGATGAATATTTGAGCCTTGACTTTTCTTTGCTATAATAGTACACATGGCATTTCTTATAATTTTTCTGCTTCTACCAATGCTTCTCCCTAGAGAGCGCCAGCATTTAACAGCATAGGTTTGTATCTGACAAAGGGATCTCTAACTACTCTCCAGTATTATCCCATTTACGGAAATTGCTGCTTCTCCATGAAATCAGTAGTGAGAATACTTCCTCTGAGAAAAACATTTCCATCCTCAAACTGCCCAAGGGAGGAATTAAGGAGAAAAGTATATACATCACAACAGGATATACTCCAGTGTGCTATTGCTATTTCAGTACGCAGGCCTTTATCTCCATTCCTGCCTTTCCATTCATGACTTTTCATTGTCTTTTCCCTTGCAATGAAGGTCCAAGGCATTTCCACACTCCCTCTGCAGTTGAGAAAGAAGAGATGTGGCAAATAATTAGATCTGAGTGTGGAAGGGGGAATTCTCCTACTTGGGTTTATGCCCTTAGCAAGCCATATTGCAACATCTGTCTGTTATTATGGTGCAAAGTCTCCCATTTTGCTGCTCTTCTACCCCTAAGTACACCTCCCAGCTGCCTTTCAAATTTGCCCTATTTATATATTTGATTCAATTAAAACTATAAAAGGTATGGGTTGAAACATTAGCATTCAAGTATTTATTTTGCACAAATACTCTAGTCCAGTTACATTCTGGGTGAGGAGAGAATTGCTTTGACAGAAGGAGAGTGACACCCATGAAGGGGCCTGGAAAGTGTCAGGAGAATAACAGAAACATACAGGAGGTAAGACGAAAAATTTAAAAAAGGAGCATTGATGCACTCCTTCCTCTTCTTCCTGAACTCTGTAAAGGAAAAAGAGAGCAATGAGGATGGTTATACGTGTGTCAGGTTCTGGACTGAGAAACTAGTGTAGGTTGAGGCAGTCGCAGTGTCACACAAGTCATGGGAATTTGTATGCAGTGTGGGCGAGTGCAAGTGGGAGCCTCCTTTCCTCTGCTGTACCTGGATCAGGCAAAGCCATGAAGGCATCAACATTTCTCAGAGGAAGGGTGGAAAGATGGGAGTGTATGATTGCCTTATTTCATACAGCTGTGGCACTGCCAACATTTGTTCTTTGCAAAAAATTTAAAAAATCGTTTTTCAGTCTGGCATTTGGGGGCTAGGCAGGGAATTGCTGTAGAAAGTCTCAGTCTGAGTTTCCCTCTCTGTAGTAAGAGCTGGCAAGTGTGGAGTGCCCCATGGTCTGGCAGGGATCTGCACAGTCCAGGTGTCAGCCTGGGGGCTGACAGCACATCAGTACAGCAACCCACAAGACCGGAACAGGCAATATAATTAATCTCATGATCCCATTCAGATGTGTGATGGCAAGAATATATTTGGCACGAGTTGTGCTCTTACAAAATACAGTAACAATCCACAGTGTAATATGGTAGCACTGATTCTCCGCATGATTTTAGGCTAGACTCTGTTTGTTGTAAATGCAAAGGCACGGCTGGAGATCATTGCTTTGTATGCAGGTTTGGCAGGGCTTCAAATGCTGTGTGTACCTGAGAGGTGTTTAAAAATTGGAGGCAAATCAGAGGAAAGAAGGAGAGAACTCATTAGTGAGGAAGTATAAGGAGTGATTCATAAAAGGGCAAGAGAGGCCAGTAGGCACGTCCATCCTCTGGGTAAACAGGGTAGGAGGGGTGAATTCAGTGGGTTCGATGTGATCTTGAAAGCAAATAAGAATAGCATGTTAGGAGGATGTTTCTGTCAGGAAGTAAAAGGCTAGACACAACAAGACAAAAGAGTAGTCTGTATAGTCTGCTGGTCTCTCAAGGACAAAAATTAAAGCATCCAAAACACAAGTTAATCCAAGTCAGTATTTGTCTCCTGCATCTCTGGGATTCCACAGGGAACCCCTCTTTGCTTGAGTCACTGAGGATTGAATTGGCATGACCACTGGGGAGTTATTTTTAGGACCAGTATCCCTGAGAGATCCAGAATATCAGGGGTGACCAGTCTCAGCTCCTGGTCTTATGCTGCTCTCCAGCAGTACAAGCACGACTTCCCTGCCACTTCACATGACTAGCAGTGGGGCTATGCTAGTACAGTGGCTCTGGCAAGGTCCTGCACCTGGGTCTGGGCAACCCCCAGTATTAATACAGGCTGAGGGATGAAGTGATTTAGGGTAGCCAAGGTTCAAGGCCAGACTGGATGAGTTTTTGAGCAACCTGGTCTAGAGAGCAACCTGGTCTAATGGGAGGTGTTCCTGCCCATGGCAGAGGGGTTGGAAAGATGTGATTTTTAAGGTCCCTTCTAACCCAAACCATTCTATGGTTCTGCCCCCAGAAGTTAGGGAAGCAAAGACAGCAGGATTGCTCAAACCAACCTGGCTGCCCCCCTCCCAAGCAACTGGCATCTGTTATCTGTGAAAACCTCACAGGTGTCAGTCACCTCACACCCCAAGCTCTCTGAGCTATGCCCTGTAAGTCTTTGGTCTCTAACTACTCCAAGGTATAGGTATATGGCTTGTAGGATGAAAAGGTGTGTCCATCCTGTACAAGATGGTCTTTTAGATCTCTGACAAGTCCCTGTCTTCCAGATCTGAAAACAGGGATGAATCCAATAGTGTGAAGGGTGAGTGAGATGGTGAAATGAAAATAGTATCTTTGCCTTAAGCCTTGTCTCTTTTGTATAAGAGCAATCATGCCAAAGGGTTATAAGATGCCAAATGTCCCCAAGATTCTGCTCTGTTTTTATTTATAGTGCCATAACATCAAGACGTTAAGACAGTAGTGAACTGAGTCTAAGGGTAAATAAAAGTATTATTTGAAAAAGAATGACAACAAAACTTCATTAATGTAGTGATGTTAATAATTGACAAGCATGCACACACAAACAGATTAGAGGTGGCACTTCAACTTCCATCAGATGGCTTTTCTGTTTTGCATGAGAATTTTAGCCCAGCAAACTTCCTAACTGTTTTCCAGGACTTAGACATAATCTCCAAAATAGGCATTAATATTATGTAGTTGTGGTTCTGTTCATTAAAGTTCTGATCACCAAACCTGATCCCTCAGCAAAGTTTATCATAGATATAGTGGTCCAGTTTATGGATCCTTCTGAAAACAGACAGCCAAAGTCCGTATTCTTATTTCTCAGGAGCTGTAATGGCCTGGGAGACTGCAGCTATTTGTCCTCCACTTCTTCCAGCTTTCCAAACCTCCCATGTAGTCATCTGTAATTCCCTCAATTCAGCTGGATCCCCCCAATCCATCCTTGAGATATCTTACCATCCTACCATGACTTACGCAGATCATACACATGCAAGAGATGAAAGAGAGGTCCTGGAGACAAAGAGAGGATAGATCAAGACTGTGAGCTATGCTTTCTTTTTGCCAGTCTTCCTGTGTGGCGTGCTTTTGTTTTGACTGAAAATACAACTGTGGAGCATTATCTCTAACATTACTCAGAGCCCTTTGCAGCATAGTCCTGTCTGTAGGAGCCATCCACTAGAATGATACTGCTGTCAATTTGTGTGTGCATCTACAGCTAGCTCTCCAGGCTGTAAGGACAGAGTATCTGTCATTTTGTGTATCAGCTGAGGAACCAGCACAGAGCATCTTGCCTGCTTGGTGAGACTTGGAATATCATCTACCCAACTTAGAGACTCAGCAGACCAGAGTGTGTAGTCCTGAAAGAGATTTATGGGCACCAGCTTGTTGAAATTTGGACTGTACTGAGTGCCACCAAACACCCACAGGGTCACATCCTGCCCTGTCTCTGATGAGCACACCAGAGGAAGGTATTGAAACTCCTCAAGGGGCAAACAGAGAAAAATCTGTCCCTTAGGAGTCCTCTAATCCTAAAAGAGACTGGTCAGGTCTGAGATGGGAGCTGCTGCAGCCCTTCTGAAAACATGTTTCTATTGAAATAATTCACATTCTTTCTAGTGTTTAAAGATCCACCTTTTATTTGAATCTTGCTCAATGCAAAACATTTATATTGGAAAACAGTCCCTCTCCTAAAGGCAAGGATCCAATATACATGGCTGCAGCAAGAGATGTTAGAAGAGGAAAAACAGGATCTCCTGGGATCTGACAAGCCATTGACCTCTCAGCTGCCTCATGGGCAGCTTTTCACTTCACTGTATGCAATTAACATTAACCTAATTTGCCATAATTTTGTACAACATAATTAACTTTAGTAAAATGTGTTTTGAGACCTAGAGGTTTTTTTATTGAGTTCAATATAAATTTGCTCATGTATTGATCTGGAGACTGTTGGGGATGTATGTATTTTATGATTTAACTAAACCACCAGACTATGCTCATTAAAGTGTGGGGGGGGTGGGAGGCAGTCCCTTCCTTCCTTCCTTCCTTCCTTCCTTCCTTCCTTCCTTCCTTCCTTCCTTCCTTCCTTCCTTCCTTCCTTCCTTCCTTCCTTCCTTCCTTCCTTCCTTCCTTCCTTCCTTCCTTCCTTCCTTCCTTCCTTCCTTCCTTCCTTCCTTCCTTCCTTCCTTCCTTCCTTCCTTCCTTCCTTCCTTCCTTCCTTCCTTCCTTCCTTCCTTCCTTCCTTCCTTCCTTCCTTCCTTCCTTCCTTCCTTCCTTCCTTCCTTCCTCCCTCCCTCCCTCCCTCCCTCCCTCCCTCCCTCCCTCCCTCCCTTCCTTCCTTCCTTCCTTCCTTCCTTCCTTCCTTCCTTCCTTCCTTCCTTCCTTCCTTCCTTCCTTCCTTCCTTCCTTCCTTCCTTCCTTCCTTCCTTCCTTCCTTCCTTCCTACTTGCTTGTGCAGAGACAGGGGGAGCAGAGAGAAGCAGAATTGAGATAAGGGTGAGGAAAGCTGTGGAGAGAAAGTACATTTAGCTCTAATTTGTAGGACTTGCAGAACTGCCATAAAAGGAAAGTTTTCTAAATTTCAAAAGTAAGGCCAAATTTACTTCTGGTGCTGCTTCATCAATCTCTATGGAGTGCCTCCCAAAAGGGCTTTAGCCTAGTGTTGCATACCAGAAAAATGGAGAACTTGTTCTTCCACAGAAGAGAATGTGGAAACATCCCAACTTTGCACCGTTGAGCCTTATTGCTTGGGAGCCATAAATCCAGTTCTTACAATGGATAAAAAGTAAAATATTGCATGGGCAAATGCCCTGCACTGCCTGTGTGTGCAGACCCAGAGCTGTCCCCCTGCATCCTGCATGCCCGGCTGGCCTCCCCGGAGCAGAGGCAGGAACTCAGGCTGAGACAACACAGCAGTGTCTGGGAGCATCCCTCCTTGCATGGGCTGGTGGGATGACATGCCATCAGGAGCAACCCTTGGCAAGCTGGGAGAATACAGCCATGCCTGAACACAGCTGGGAGGACAGGGCTGTGCTGTGGCTGCCAGTGCCTAGCAGCATGTGGAGGAGCTGTGGTCACCAGGGCAGGAGCTGGTGCTTCCCACGGGCCTTTGCCCCCACAGTCCAGCAGCAGCCACATCCTCCGGCTTTACTAGCGTGCTCTGGCTCCCCAGCTAGCTCACTGAAAGGTCACCACAGATCCCAGCAAGGACATTCCCTCCATCTGTGCCTCTCTGAGCGTGAGGATGGTGTGTTGTGAGCCGAAGCCTAAGGAATGTATTCAACAATAACCTTTGCTGCAAAAAGATACTTGGTTTGTCCTGTGCTGTAAGTGCTCTGTTAAAAGCCTTGAATTTAAAGCTGTGTAGTAAGAAGCAGCAACAAACCACAGAACTTGACAAGGGGTAGACATGCTGGAAAAAAATGGCACCATGCTTTGTCAAAGATATGCAAAATTCCAGAAGTTTGACCAGTATTACCGATAGGAAAAATTTCATATTCTTAATGCAATTGCAGTGTTGGAGACAGTTACATGGAATTAATTAGAGAAATAGGTTTCTGCTTTACAGTGTTTCGAGTGAAAACCCATAAAAAGACAGAGCTGTTTAGGACTCTCCTGACTTTAAAGAGCAAAGCCACCCCCTCCCTTTTGGGTTTAATAGGTCTTCCCTGAAAGGTTGCTAAGAAAATAGTTTTAATGAATTGCTTTAAAGTCAAAATTGCTGTATTGCCCACATGCCTGCCTCAGGTCCTGCAATTTGCTTCACTTGTTCATGCTTTTGAATTAAGACTGCTGCTTGTAAAAAGTGCTATTATTAACCACATTTTTCCCTGGTCCCTTACTTCTACAGTAAGAAGTGTTCCCTTGGCATATGACCCGAACAAATGTACATAAACTTTATCTATAAACTTTCGGAGTCTTTTTTAATGAAGTTTTCATTAAACTAGATAACAACAAAAGAAACCATCGTCAGTGGAATAAGCAAGCTCTTCATCTAGTGCCAACAGAATTATTGCCAGGTCTTTTTATTGAAAAAAGAATGAGATTCTTTGTGGAAATACAAACAAGGTTGCTTCTTAGATGTAGGCTGGCAAGTGGCAAATTGAAGAGTTCAGACCAAACCCCATTTGTGTAACAACAAAGCTCAGAAGGATTCTGCCTCTTCTTTTGCCTCCTATTTCAGCTTTGTGATAATTCTCTCTTAGATACTCCTCTGAATATAACTGGAACTTTAAAAATAAATTTAGAATAAACAGAATGGTACAAGTTCCTTTTTTTTTTTTTTTTTTTTTTTTTTTTTTTTTTTTTGTGCTGCCAGAACATTAATGTACCCTTTTTACTGTAAAATGGCATCTTCATGTTTTAAGACTATACTCTGATATTCATAAGGGGATTTTAGACACATTTCCTAAAAATCATCTGAGTTCAGTTTCTTAGGTAGTGTGAGGGATATACAGTTAGCTACTGACAAAGTCCAGTGGAGATTTAGCTGCCACAATTCAAGAAAGCAGCATTACCTGAGAATAAATATGGTGCATCTATAAGACTTGAATTATTTTTTTTTAATCAAGCAGGATAATCAAAATACATAAAAGTACTTAATGCATAATAATATGCCAAAGCTTGCACATGAAGCTTATTGTTTCACCCTCTGTAACTGAACTGCAGACATGGACCTGAATGGAGGCATTATGTTTGGAATATGGAATATTATCAGACTGACAGTGGCTCAAAAAACTAGGAGAGGCAATTCACCTCACAGATAAAGAAAATGTTGTAGGGGTAATGATGTGAGTTTTGGTCTTGCCTCAAAACCAAAACTCTTACTGGCTTGAGAACAGGATGGGGTCTGGGCTGACCTAGTTTTCAGCCACTTCCTCCCTCTGGATTATTACAGGAGTCTGAAGACCCTTAGCATTTAGAGGCTGAAGGTTTTGTGTGCAGACAGAGAAAATGCAAAGCAATGCAAAAACAAATGCAAAATCTAACCAGATGAATGCTGCAAAAATTAGTGGATATTATCCAAGATTAGTAGTTGTTTTCCTGTGCAATGCAGGTTTATAGCCCAGAAAACAGGGTTACTTGAAAACCAGCAATTTTATTCTTTCAAGTGCTGTTTCTTTCTGGGTTAATCAGCAGTCTTAAGATGCAGGGAGCATTGGATGTTTTATTTTAGCTTTACAGATGTATAAAAAGAGAACTTAATCAATTAAAGCTGCCACTGTAAATACTTTGGAGCCAGGATGATTCCCTTCAACTGTTTGTCAATGAATGGTATTATTCAATACGTGTAATCCTTCAGAGATTAGGAATCATTTGCTAATAAGATATGCCTTAGTGCATCTGTAACATCTGCAGTTTCCTGGTCACAGAAATGCATTTGTCAAAGTGAGCACAGAGAGGAAACAGGCAACCATTCCCCAGCTGAAAACCTTATGAAAGCAGGGATCTCGCAGAGGAGAGCGGGGGGCGGGGGGAGGGTGGAGGGAGGCGAGTCTGCATGCTGCTTGTTCCCTGGCACAGAAAAAGCAGAGCTGGTTTAAAAATAAATAAATCTGCAGGAACCTGGAGCTTTAAAAGACAAATCCCCCAAACCCCCAAACTGAACAAACCCAAGTACTTGTCGTTCAAAGGAGCAGGCTCAAAAGAAACAACCTTGAAAGCAGAGAAGGCTGCTAGGTTCTTTGCTGCTCTCAACATCCTTGTAAGTAACTCTCTCCACAATTATCAGTGGAGTCTATTTCACCACAACGGATTTAATTGTGCATTGATGCTGAGAGGGAGGGAGGGAGGTGATGAGCAGCCTCGAGGAAGAGATTTATCCCCTCCCGTTGGGCAGTTTGATAAGGGATGTTGATTCTGCGAGGTTCCACAATGGCTTTTTTATTTGTTTGCTTAATACTGGGCTGTTTCAGAAACGCGCACAGCTGAGCTGACAGGAGATGCAAACAGAGCGCGCTCGTTTGGGAATTACGGGGGTGGCAGTGCACAGGAAAATAGGCTCTGTCTTCTTCACAGGAAAGTCAGCTGATAAACTGATCTTAAGACAACGTATCTTCCTTCCTGTAAAATGCAGTAACAGGCAGATCTTGTGACCTCGATGGCCTTCTGCTGAGTTTATTCCTAACCAGGGAGGGAAAGGGGGGAAGCTTTCCTTGGCAGACGCAGCACACAGCTCCTATGTGAATCATGCGGCTGTGCTCCAGGCGGGAGCCAACAATACCAGCATAGTGGGCCGCCTATCTTTCAAAGCAAGCGAGTTCACAAAGAAGTCCCCTGCACGCGGAGATAAGCGGCAGCAGCCCTTTCATTCAACATCCGCTGTGTGCTTCCCGTCGGAGCCGCCGGCTTGGCCCGGGGGAGGCCGGCTGACCAGAGCCAGCAGCCACCCTCGGGGCTTCTCGCTTTGCTGTTTAGGCCAGGTTTTCCCCACAGCGCTCGGCAGAGGGCAAAGAGAAACATGCTATTTATGTCACCCTATTAAATACACTCAGCTTTTGCAGCCCTGCATCATGCCGCAGCCTTTCTCATCCCTGTCTTGGCTCTGTACAACTGAGTAAACATCATAAAGAACGTAAAAAGGAGTTTTCCTGAATTTTCCCTGAACTTCCCTGGCAACAGAAAGCTTTAACAGGGTGAAGTTTTTTTTTTTCCCCTTGAGAAAACATTCCTCCCACCCTCCTTCCTCCAAATAAAGTTGGCTAGAACTCAAAAGTCTTGTGCTCGAGAGCCATGCTCACGGGTGCCTCCAGGAAACTGTTCAGAAGAGTTAGTGAAACAGCTTCATTGCCTGCTTTGAATCATACTGTGTCCATGCTCACTTTTCCTTCCCTTGAATTTGCTCTGTAGTGCCCAGATTGTTATGTCTCAGCCCTACCACAGAGGTTGACACCAGTAAGCAGACATCAGGCCAGGCTTCCTCCTGCCTTGCACTGCAGATGCCCCTTCACATATGTGCTGCCTGGGTGTAAAGTCCTACCATCTCGGATTTGTTGGTATTGTACATCCCACTGCTTCTAAAAACTGCATACTCTCCTCTAAAAGATCCAAGTGTGCTTCCACTTACTCTTTTCAACGTTTAGAGCTGATAACAGTTTGTGCTGATACAGGACCAAGAGGCTAGGGCAGAATCTAATCTTATGAGGTGTTATTGATAAGCCCTGACTCAGGACCTTGCCAGCCAGAGAGTGCTCGAGAAAAGGAGTCAGGATGGGGTACAGGCAGGATGCATACACTCAAAATAGTGCGCATACATGTCTTAGGTCTGTATATTATTGCCCTTATTGTTACGATGGGGACAATGAGTTTTAGAGTGTGTGAATTATTTTCTGAGGGAGGCACTGTGCCTGAGGTCTCATTATTGTGGCGCAGTGATTGAAAACAGGATCTCAGGCACTCAGGAGCTCAGAAGAGCAGGTGTGTGAGGTCTGTTACAGACCATAGGTCAGGAATTCCCAAACAACAATATTTAAACCCAGTAAGACTGTCCATGGCTTGGCACAGACCTGAGAGCTATTGCCACAGGTAATGGTGCTGGCTGCCACCACTAGTGGAAGCATTTGGCAGCAGAAGTTTGTGGAAGTCGTGTTCCTTTTAAGCAGATTTGTATTCAACAGGAAGGCCAACATTTTCAATCTTAGCTAGAGATACCTCCTTCTTGTATGTCTTGTTTGAAGATGATCCACTCAACAGGGAAGAGGGCACTGACAAGCTGATTCACATCCCCTTCACTCCCCGGCTTCTGGTGCTGAGACTTTGTACCCCTGTTGCCTGGCATTTGGTGCCCAAGTAGCATCAATCAAATCAGACACACCAAGGGACAAAATTAAAATCATAATTCTTAGATCCTCCTGCTTTTCAGCTGAGGTGTCAGCTACAATCTGCGTTTTGTGGCCAGCCAGCAGTTTGTGTCCTACCTGTTCACAACTTGAGAACTGTCCTAGATTTAGGATATAGCTTTACATGGAGAAATAAACATGTTTAGGTGGCTGAATATGAACCAGAAGTGTGCTCAGGTGGCCAAGAAGGCCAGTGGCGTCCTGGCCTGTATTACAAATAGTGTGGCAAGCAGAGCCAGGGATGTGATCATCCCTCTGTACTCAACATTGGTGAGGCCACACCTCAAATATGGTGTCCAGTTTGGAGCACCTCAATACAAGAAAGACATCGAGGTCCTGAAGCATGTCCAAAGAAGGGCAATGAAGCTGGAGAATGGCCTTGAGAAGAAGTTGTATGAGGAGCAGCTGAGGGAACTATTTGGTCTGAGGGGCTTTTTAGTCTGGAGAGAAGGAGACTGAGGGGAGACCTCATCGCAGCTTACTGCTTCCTCATTAGGGAAGGAGAAGGAGTAGGCACTGACCTCTTCTCTCTGGTGACCAATGATAGGACCTGAGGGAATGGTAGGAAGATTTGCAGGGTGAGGTTTAGGCTGGACATTAGGAAGAGAATCATCACCCAGAGCATGGTGGTGCACTGGAATAGGCTCCCCAGGGAAGCAGTAATGGCACTGAACCTGACAATATTCAAGAACATTTGGACAGTGCCCTCAGGGACATGGTGTGAACTTTGGGGTTGTCCTGTTCTGTGGTGTGATACTTGGTGATCCAGGCTGTCTGAGGAGGTAGTTGAACCACCATCCCTAGAGACATCTAAAAAGACAGATATGGTGCCAGGGGACAGGATTTAGTGGTGGACGTGACAGAGTTAGGGTGGTGGTTGGACTGGATGATCTTGAAGGTCTTTTCCAACTGGAATGATACTGTCATACTATGACACTGTGATGTTGTAAAGAGGTAGGTGCTGGTCTCTCCTCACAAGTAACTGGTGATAGAACAAGAGGCAATAGACTCAAGCTGCACTAGGGAAGGTTTAGGCTAGACATTTGGAAGAACTTTTTCACTGAAAGGATTGCCAGAGATTGGAACATACTGCCCAGGGAGATGGTCAAGTCACCATCCCTGGATGTGTTTAGAAGTTGTCTAGATGTGGTGCTTGAGAATTTGGCTTAGTGTTATGTTGGACTTGGTAGAGTAGGGTTAATGGCTGGACTCATTGATCTTAAAGGTAATTTCCAACCTACACAATTCTATCATTCTATGTTGCAAATTGAACAAGCACTTTTGGTTACTGGGCAGCATGTACTGCTGCAGTTGAAGTTCGGGTTCAAAATTCTGCCTCCTTAAACAGGCTTAATTAAGAGAAAAAAAAATCCAATGCTGAATGTCTGCCCATTAAGGAAGTTTTGCCACTTTCCTCTCTTTCTTTTTGTCCATCTGGAAGGATGAAAGAATCCCATGTGGCATCTCCAGGGCATTTCTCAGGAGGAGGAAGGCATCCTCTTCTCCTTCTGCCATGCGGTTTAGCTCATGCAAACACAGCTCCAGCATGTCTGACCCCAGTAGAGGCTATTTTGAATCCCAGCTCAAGGCTTATTTTGGCAGAAGTCAATTTGGCTCTTTTATGTGGATTCTGAAAGTCACCTTATTTATCTGGAGTGGGGCAAATGCATAGCAGGGAGCTTGCCAGCAACTCATCTCTAAAGATGACTGTGGGGCCATGCCTGACCCTGTGCCTTGGCCTTTCAGGTTGGCTAGAATGTAATCTAAATGAATGCAATACTGCTGCAGAAAAATGTGCGGCAAAAAATCACCCAGGCTTTGCTCTGAATTTCAATTCACTAAGTGTAAATTCAGTTGGCTCCAAAATCATCCACATTTTTTCATCTTTGAACACACAGTTTATTTCTTCTAAGATTACAGTTCTTCACAGGGTGAGGTTGAGGGTAGGCGAGTGATGACTCATAAAGGTTTTCTGAAGGTATGTCTAGTTTGAGACAATACTACTATACATAAAGATGCCTAAGAGGAGCAAGAAAGGATTTTCTAATAGTAAAAAAAAAAAAAAAAAAAAAAGAGAAGAGAGGAAGTCTTTCCCCCATCTTCTTATTACACCATCATTGGGAAGGTTGAAACTTGAATGTTTAACCCCAATAAAATTTCCATGTGAAAGAAAGGAGTTTATGTAATGCAGCTCCATCTTCCTGCTTGCTTCTCAGCTGTAATGCAATTACTAACATGCCCCAAGGACCTCCCTTAGGTTACCCCAAATCAGGTTTTTCATACTTCTGAGCTGAAAGAGAACAAGACAGTTTATGCCAGTCACTTATCAGGATTCCCATCTCAATTCCTGTTCCTGTGTTCTGACTGTAGAGTGATGCACATGATTTCAGGGAAAACATAAATCTGTTAGTGGGTATTATTTGTAATACTTGTCATTAGTTAGGACAGTGTGCCCCTGCACTGGTGGAAGGCAGCTCCAGCCTCATGCGGCGGCTCCCGCTTACTGACCAAGGTCAGGTAAATGGGAATTTTGTATGAGATATTACATGAAGTAGCATGAAAGGGGATGTTTCTGCAGAGTACACAGATTTCATGAGCTATTCCTTAGCTGGACAGGGCTGGCTTTTAGGAAAAAAACTCACTTTATGCTATGCTACATGGTAATATAATGTGCACTAGCTACAAGCTCTGCATGGGGGTGGGCTGAGCTGGGTTCTGCTGCAGGCTGCATGGCATAGGCGGACAAGTCATTTCGGTGCATCTGATATCCTCAGCCATAAGGTACGACAGCACTTCCTAAGTCTTGATTCAGAGTGTATTTTCTCTGTGAGAGGGACCAGCTTTTGCTGCACATTCTCTGGGACCTAGCTCCGAGTGTCTGCCTCAGCTGCACTGCCTTGAGATGGTACTTTAGTATCAACGCTTTGGTGTGAAGAGCAGCTCTCCCCCTGCAGAAAGAAGGGTGTGCAGATGTAGGTTCTTCCTTTTGACCTCCCTTGAAAGGAAATGAATTGTTGTTGGAGCAATTATATCATGTCCTCCTGATTCTCCTCCTAACATGTACCATTTCTCAACTGCAGATTGTTTGACACTCCAGACATCCTATACAGCCCTGTACCATAACACTCGTGAGGTCTCTCATCAAGCCAACGAGCAAATTACCCATGACAGTCCTGGCCAAACTCCTGATAAAGGCCTGAAACAAAATGACACCCTCACTCTATCTTCCTCTCTTGTAAAATCAGTGAGACTTACATTTAAATAGGCAAGTGGCCTGAAGGAAAAATTTTCCCAGACTGCCAGGGTCCTGGGAAGGGGAGCTGAGGAGGGTCTTTCTGCTTGTCGTTTATTGCTGAAAAAAAGTGGGTTACATGGCATTTATGAATCTTCAAATGCAGAGAAATACTTGTAAATAGTCCATAATATTATTTTTACTCTCCTGGCTGTATTTAACATCTTATATCCTCTAAATCAGACCTTTCTGATTTTCTAAGGTGACTAGTCATTGCTAGAATGTGTTAAACTCAGTAACAAAAGTACATGAGGTGACTGATGTAATTGAGCATGATGCTTTGGCCTGGGAAATTAAAGAAAGCCCAAACAGTTTGCTGAACACCACGGCTAACTGAGCCACAGATTAAAAAGCAACTAGCAACCCTATAAAGACAGATAATTAGAACCTTTCCAATTTGCATGGCATTAGTTGGCGTGCCTCCCTCTACACCAGGCCTGAAAGCTTCCTCCAGTTACTCAGCATTTCACAGGGCTTCCTTAGTAAAACTTCATGTACTTTAAGTGTTTTCCAGAATTAATACCATTTTGCACGTAAGTAATCAAAGCCTTTACTGTGGCTCAATGCCTTTCCCAGAGTTTGCTCATATATGTCTCACTTTGCAAAAAATTGTAGTTTGCTAGAGTTTCCCACTCTCTGATGCAGATTAAATAAAGGCTCAGCAATGGGGTTTCATTGATTTTAAGTCAGAACTGCCAACACAAGACATTTAAATGTATCAAGCCAGGTCTCCCTTTTGTGTGAGTGACTGAAACATAACCTTTACTCCCCTCCTGCTTCTTTTTATGTGTCTTTTGGATTCTGAAACTTCAGCCTGCACTTGGGTCACATTTTCAAGCCTCTCTTCACAACAATGTGATACTCTTGCAGAAAAGACAAATGTCACTCTGAGACGTATTCACAGGAATGCTGGGTATAAGACAAGAGAGGTAATTATTCTGCTCTACTTGGCACTGGTGCAGCCTCAGCTGAAGTAGTGTGTCCAGTTTTGGGTGCTGCATTTTAAGATAACTGCAACAAAATGATAAGAGGTTTAGAAAATAATGAACCTCTGAGAAAGGTTAAGAGAACTGGGATTGTTTAGTCTAGGAATTAGAGACAAAAGGAAGATGGTAACACTTTGCAAATACATAAAAAATATTTTAAAGAAGGCAGAGATCAGTTTTTTCTTTCTCCACATAGGGTGGGGCATGAATTAATTGTCTTAATTCACCATTTAAATTTAGATTAAGTCTCAGGAAAAATAGTGTGATTACAAATACAGCATAGTGTTGGAACCAGCTTTTCAGAAACATGGACCTCTCCTTTACAGGAGGTTTTAAGAAGAGATCAGGCAAACATCTGGCACTCATCATGCAGGCTGTGCACAGTCCTGGTTCCCTGCCTTGTGGGAATAACTTGCTGATGTTTCTTCCAGTTCCCCATTTCTAGAACTTGGTGGTTCTAAGAGTGTAGGCAAGAAGTAAACATTTAACAAGAGAACTGCAACACAGCTGTTTACCTCTGGGCCTTTACTTTGCGTGTAAACCTTCAATACTGTGAGAACTGTGGTAAAATCCCTAAGTCTACAATGCTCTAGGTAGCATGGTGCGATCCTTTACTTGGACCTCAAATGTAGTACAGGCTACCGAACTTCCTGGGTGTCTCATTGAGCCCCATATTTTCTTATTGATTAAACACATATATTAGAAAGATATTCAGTCTATATCTATAAAGCCTTTGTTTCTTTCTCTAGCAAAAAATATTCTACTACATTGCTTTCTGTGCTGCTTTAGAGGCTAATTGGCTTCATTGTCAGAAATCTATGTTTTATTCCTGTATATCCAGCTTTATCTCGCCTCTGCTCAACCTCATTAAGGTTGCTTTTGCCAGCAGATGTTATTTGCATTTAGAGACTTAAGAGGTCAGGTTACCACATGGTCTGCTGATCAACAAGCTGAACAAAACTTGTGCAACTGTTCTGTCATGGAAAGACTCTATTTTCCATTTCTCTAAAGTCTCTTGGAGCTCATACTTGACCACCAACGTTTGATAAACACACATGCATAAAGCCGTGACCACAAAAATGCATCCAGCAAAATAGGCTGGTGTGTGACATGTTATCATATAGACACTTACACCTGTATGTGCCATTACCACAAAATGGAATGCAAAAGCAAAATACCCAATTTAAGTAGTACTAGTGTTCCCTACCACATATGTGCTCTCTCACTGTCTGTCTCACACATACATACATACATACATACATATCCATACATTTTTGTGACAGTAACTGGTGTGAATTAGTTTCTCCCTAGTATTATATATTGAAATAAAACTGAACACAAATGTGAACGTTTGTTTATACCTAGAATTAAGTAATCCAATTTCCAGACTTGCTGACTGTTTGCTCCTGTGAAGTGAGCAAGAACTGTGAGTATGTGAGATTTGCTGGAGATCAGATGACTCAATTAAATTTCTCAGCAGTGATATGAGAGGTGAACTTTAAACTAAAGACACTGAAGCTGTGTATGTATTTCCTTTCAGGAAAATGTAACAGTGCCAACCAGTCTGTTTTACTCAGAAGCAGTATTTCTTTTGGAGATTTGGATATCCAAACTAAAAGCTTTCTTTCATGTCCTTGTCAACAAATCCTAGCCCAGAGAACCCCTTTAATAAGGATCACAGAGCACTTTACTGTCTTTGCTGATTAATACCCTTGACAGAAGGTGAGGTTACTAACTAAAGCTAATGCTGGGAGTAATTTTCCTGCTGACACTTGTCCACTGTCTATGAAATTAAATTAGACCACCACAGAATTTTAGAAAGTCTGGTAGGATGCTGTTAGACCGTTGTGCCTTTCAGTATCTAGGATCAACTTTTGAAGATTTGAACTAATTATTTGGAGTTGGGCAAATACTTCATTTGGAATGGGTTTTATCAGGGTGTTTTTTTTTAACCTGGTCCCTGGTTTCTTAGCTGAATTGACTAATTCTTGGACTGCAGATTAATTGCAAGCATGTTAAAAGAAACAAGACATGCTGTGGGATGAACTATTTTTTCTCTTTGCTGGATAAATATAACTTTTAGAGTCAGATCGTGCTGCTACAAACACACCCAATTGTGTACTCAGATTTGGCTTTGGTCACATACTCTGTAGATCTATCTTAAGCATCCTTTGCTCAGGGGAACACTTCCTAGAGCTGATGTATTCATTGGAGTATTTGCAGGAGGCAAATGTGAATGAGATGGAATCAAAGAGAATTCACTCTTGCAAGGAACACATTTGTGAGACATTAAAATGAGGAGCCTTTCTACCTACAGCTATGTGTTCTTTCTGAAACGTCTACAAAAGACACTGAATCCTTCTGTTGAGCCTCCAGTCACTTCCACAAAACAAAGTGCTTAACTGTTGACTTCACCCTCAGTGCTAGATCCAAGTGTTGGGTATCAGTCATTAAGTGCTAGTTACACAGAAAATTTGGGCATGCCTCAAATTGTTAAGTCTACTTGTGCAAACTCAATATTTATATTAATTGAGGTGAGAAGTGATTCATAGTCAGACAACTGCTGTTCCCTTTGTTCAGATCTGATTGGCAACACTGGCTTATCCTGTGCAATAACTGTCAAGGCGAGACAGGACACGTATCAGCTCTTCAGCTTTAAACTGTTTGACTAGAGCTTTCGTGATAGAAACCTATTTCACTCTGGTATAGATTACTTCTTTTTTAATTAAACAGTAACCCTAATTATTTGTGTGGAAAAAAAGGTTACCAATTCATTTAACAATACTAAGAGAAGTATGCCTGTCCTAGGCCCATGTTTCCCTCAAGTTTTGCTGCTTGATTCCAGAGGCTGAGATTGGCTCAATTACTTTGTTGTATATGAACTGCAACTGCCATATCCAAAAGACAAGGATATTCAAGTGAAATCAATAGTTCACTAGGGTCCTGATTAGCCATGTGTGCCATATATTGTAGGCAGAAACAATAACTCCCTATATCTAAGGCTGGTCAGGTGTGACTCACAAAGTAGAAAGACTGGTAATTATTTACAGTGTGTTCTTAGAAATTACTGTAAAAGGACCAGGATGGCATGAAGAAAAACTGAGCCTGAAGCCTTTTCTCCATTTACACTCATTTGAACAAGGCTGGAATCAATGGAATTTAGTCCAAAGGACACAGTGATTATGCCTTGGTGCTGTTGATTTTATTTATACCTTTAAACACATATGCCAAGAAGCTTCAAGTTACAGTATAGCTTTTCATTCATGTTAAACAGCTCAGAAGATTATCACTAACTCCCAGAGTTGCAGAACACCCATTGCTTACCTGTTTTTGAAGAATTATTAGTATATTACATCTTCTATACATGGAAGTGAACTCTCAAGTGTATAGGATAGGATGGGCAGAGATGGGACTTCTAATGACACAGAAATAAAAGTATCAAGAAATCAGGGTTTTTTTCAGCTGTCAAGCCCTTTACTTCATTAGCTTAAATTTTAAATTTATTTTGCTTTTTCCTGAGTAAGAAGGCTGACATCATATCAAGACTAGGACCTCAACAAGGGACTTCAAAGAACAGAAAGAAGAGAGGCTTGCATTAAAAAGACCACATGCAAGAAATCTCCTTTGTCAGAGAAAGAAAAAAGATAAATTTAAGAGCACTGTTAATGGCCTAGATATCTCACTCAACCACAGGATAAGTGTCTGTCCATTTAGCAAGCTTAGTTTGAATATTACTTTGATGTTTCACATTACAGATGGCAGCAAGCTGATGCTGAGTGTTATTCTATCTGAGGGGGTTAGTTCATCCCCTGCCTAAAGGCAGAGTCATAGTGTTTCTCAGAGGTTTCTTGTGTTTCTAGTTTCTGCTTTACATAATTTGGTTTTCTGCACCTGATAAGGTTTTAAAGTAAATGACTGAGACTTAAGTCAAAAGGTGAAAACTCTTAGGTGAAAACTCATATCATATACCATCTGGTAAAAAAACAGAGTCAAAAACCAAGGAAGCAAAGCATGATTCATGATTTCTCTCTAACATGTCACTGGAAATATCACTAGAACCAACTAAAAAAATCCAACAGATTCCTGGTCTCTTTACTTTGGTTTGAAAAGTTCTATTTAATTTCCCCGTAGTCTGCACGGTTTCAAAACATTTACCAAAGTGATGGCCACTGCTAGTCAAATCACCCCAAAGCAAACAGATGGATCACAAAATCACACTATCCACCACTTGCTCTGTTTGTAGTCATATCAAGGGTGGGGTTGGTCCAGCAGAGAGAAAGAAAAGGCTGGGTTTGCTTTTGTTTCTAAGGGAACATCCACTCATGTGTGTGATCACGTACTCTTGCACAGGGGCTTTAAGAATTTATGCCTCGAGGCTAATGGATGAATGCTGTTGTTTTAAGTTGCAGAAATGAGAGGGATGATGTGCTTAAGCATATAATTGTCAGTACAGTCAATATTGCTGTGCTTTACTTCCTCATACTCTTACATCCTGATCAGCAGAGAATCAGGGGAGTTTGATGCACCCATTAACTTGCAAAACAAGCCAAACAGTCAAGCACCACGTGTTTCCAAAGCACAGACCAAGCTTCTTTATTGTAAGTCAAGCAATCTTCTTGCTTCTCTTACTTTGGGGTAATAAATCATTTCTACATTTGTGAAATCTCAGTTCTTATCAGAGTAACGCATCCCATATGTTACTCTGATTGATCTTACTAATAGACTTAGCCGTCTCCACTGCTTGGATGTTGTTGCCTAGCTTTTCAGACTTGCTTTAACACAAAACACTAGGGTCCTGTGAGCCAACTTACTCCTTTTTGTTTGTTTGTTTTGGTTTGGTTTTTTTTAATGCTAAAGATACTCCTATTGACTTCTAGTTCATATGTGCTCAGAATAGATGTGGAACAAGGAGTTCAGGCACTGACTAGTACATCTAAGACTGATGGCCCTTTACAAGTGGTTAAACATGTTTGTTGCACTGGGAAAGACCACTTTCTATTTATATAAATTTCTCCAACAAGTTGCTTTACCAGCTGGAGAAACCTGAACAGTTAATCTTGTTCTGCTGTTGCTGGTGCCATACCGCAGAGCATGCACAAGCTTTTGGAGGTGTTTAGAGAGGGCTCCATCACAATGCATTGCATCCAAACCCTGTGGCTGATCGCTGGTGGGTACAGGCCCCAGCACAGCCTCTCGGCAGGTGCAGGTGCTCTGATGGGACAGGCAGTGTCAGGAGGGACGCGGTGTGTGGGATGCTGCCGCAGAACTGCAGGGAGAAAGCAGTCCCCTGCACTGGGTGCCTTGCCTCCAGAGAAGGTGCGAGCAGGAGCACAGAGAAACAGGCAAATTGCAGTCCTTACTGAATGGAAAGCCCTCACCGCCCTTCGCACTGCGAGGGGACCTGCCGCTGCAGGCTCTACTGGGCTTGGCCGAGTCAGCTCTGCTTGCACCAGGGATGACCCGGCACAGCACTGCTGCACAAACCTTATGTAGAGTCCCCTTTGGATTGCCACAGAGCTGTTAAAATGGTCCTATATGACTCAAGAGACTTTTTTGTCTTCTTTCTGGAGGTGAAATAATTCTGAATTCCAGAGAAACCTTTACCTGCCCTGCTCTCTGCATGAGACAAAATAATACCTTTTGTTCCTGAGAAAATTGTCAAGGATGAAGGGAACTGCTGAAGGACACATGGTGCTCACGTAACTTTTGTCTCTGCTAATGTCAACTCTGTATTCACTGTAATCAGTCAGTGTGAAGGTCTCTGTGATACATATCAGAGAGACAGCTTATTCCACACTGCTCTGTCCCACTGGTTTCCAAATCGCTTTCCTGGTAATCGCATTTGAAAGGACGATCATTTTTGCCTTGGATTAGTCTAAAAGCCTTTCCATCATTAACCCGTTTTTCCTCCTGTGCCCGAGGCAGTCTGAGGTGAAAAGGTACTGGATGTTTACTTTTGTTTGTCTGTTTTTTGCCTTTTACAGCACCTTCCTCAGGAGGAGGGGGACGTCTCAAATGCAGGCATGGACAGTCCTTCCATCCTCTTCTGAACAGTCACTCCTACCCTTGACATCATTCATTCTAACATAGCCCAATGTGTTGCAGCCCACAGTGCACTGATTCAGATACGCAAATGATTTTAAAGGAAAATGAGCAAATTACAGATGAGTCTTCCCAAGTCTGTGGAGGTGGAGTTGTATAACTTATTTTTTTACAAATGAGAAAAAGAGAGAGCTGGCAAGAAGGAAAAAATGGAACCCAAAAGCAAAAAAGAAGTGCTTGAAAGGCAGGAGAAAATAGTGGGTTAGTTATGCATGAAGGCCTGTTAGGCACAGCTTAAGAAAAAAACGGTTCTCAGGAGCTGGGGGACCACTTCTATACTGTGCAGTAGGACTCATACTAATACAGAGTGCCACTGATGAGCAAGAAGGAAGGCAATGGGAGGAAACATAGGCCACACCTGGACAAAACTGGATTAATGGGAAGTAACAATGGCAACAAAGAAAATAAGCCACTGAGACATGGAGAAAAAGGATGAAAATAAAAATGAGAATAAAGGAAGAGAGTGGAATAGAATTTCAAAGGAGCATTTTTCAATATATATATTTCACTTTAGATTTATTCAATTTGTATTATAAATTTGCCTTCCACATGAAGTTTAACACAGTGGGCTGCTTCTTTTAACTCTCAGACTCAGAGAAGACAGGGTAGAATATGTAGGTGAAACGTCTTGTCAATTAATAGACATAGATATCAGTCTTGAAACAAATGAAAACAGTAAATGACTCAAAGTTTGGGCTGTTGGTCTTGATTTGCTCCCAGCTAAGGGAACATGGCTGATGTAGAAAATAATCTTCTTCTGGAGTGATTCCACGGTGAGACTAACTTCTGGGTGCATACCAAGAGCAATGGTTAGTGCAGGGGTTGTAATGTACTTTCCCAACATAGTTCATACAGTAGCAAGGCCTGAGTCACACTGTGAGTGCTGTTTGAATAATCTCACCAAACAGCCTGAAAAACTATACACTTTCCTTCTTGAAGACAGGACCTTTCTTTCTAATTTTAAAATACAGGAGCATGAAACGCAGTTAATACGCCAAGATAAGTGGAAATGTGCAGATGTTTGAGTGAGTGCTGGGTTTTGTCTTGTAATCCATGCTAATCAGAAAACACAATATGTTACTTAGAGTGCACTTAAGAGGACCAAGTTGTGCAAAATGCAGGTGTGGTATTACATACAGAAGTGATCATCTTTGGACCAGACTGTGGACGAAATTAATCCCTGGTGATCAACCTGTAGGCTTCACTGGGTCAGCATGTAGAGGATCAACACTGCAGTGAAGTCTAACGATCAGCCACATGGAAGGGAAAGGCTATGTGGGCTGTACACATATTCCTATGGGAAATCTACAACCTTTCTCAATCCTTGTTTTGTACTGGTGCTCTGTAGTTCAAAGACGAAAGCTACATCTGTTACTAATGAAAGCCTTAGGTTATGACATTAGTCACAACAAAGAAGCCTTGCACTGATTTTAGAAGATGAGGAATTCCCATGCACTTTAAAGGACGTATGTTTTGCTCCTCTTTAAAATAGAGAACAATGCATTTGTGGGTGAGCTCCCTTTAAAGCAAAATCAGCTTGATTTTTAAAGAAAATGCTAGTGATATTACCATAACTATATTGATAATAATTCCTGATTTATATGTTCCTCTATGTAAAAAACTGAGTTTACTTTTTTCTGTCTTTATCTTTCCAGTGAAGTGAAATCAATACAAAAATGATATATTCTCAAACTTTTTTCTGTTTACACAGTATTCCCTGTAAACATTAACTCATTATTTATCTATCCCAAGGAATGTTATGCATTGGAAGACAATCGCGTTGCAGTGGAATGTGACCTTGGCTAGTCTACAACAGCTAAAAAATGCCATCTCTCTGATGTTATATTGTTTTGATGGGAGGGAAAATTAGCTAACTTATTTGGAAAAGTTGCAAAGAATCTTCAACTACTTAGAACGAGTTCAGCTAAACTTTAGGCTCTCTCTTTGGGAATGCTGTTAGCTTGTGCTTATGCAGTGTCTTTTAGCTAAGAGTTTTTTTACAAAACATTAAGGAAGCATTAATTAAGGTTACAGCATTTCAGGGGAGAGACAAAAGTTGTTAACCTCAGGTTAAGCATCAGACTCCAGACCTGATTTGTCCCTTTGTAACATCTGGGACTTTGGATGGACCCTGTCACCACACCAGACTCTGCCCATGGGTTCAAATGCGGCGGAATGCATCAGTGGGGGCACAGCTAGCACTAGGGTCACCCTCGGCTCCTTGTTAATCCCTTATCCTGGCTCAGCTCTGCTCTCGCTGCTCCTGGGCAGGCCTGTAACCCAGTTGAGTTTGTCACACAGGTTGCATCCACAGATGCAACCCATGTCCTTTGCCACTCCAGTAAATGAGGATAATGCAGTAGGCCTGCTGTTCTGTCCATGGTCTTTCTGCAACTAAGAACACTGTCCCAAAAGCTCCCTGTGCTACTTAGCAGATTCTTGTTCTGGGATGCTTGTTCAGATGTCAAAGAGCCACTGGGATGCATTGGTACAGAGGTTGTGGCACTGATATCTAGTGAGTAGGGTGTGCTGGGAAACCAGCCCCTGAAGGAACATGGTGCATCTCCACAGTTATGTGTGGGTCTGAGAAAAATGTTACAATCAGTGACTACAGAAGTGTTAATGCCTAGTGTGGATGGACTTGAGCCAAAACACAGTGTGTAAATAACTCTTGTACTGTTTCTGGAACACCTCCCTTGGATCATTCAGTTTCCTAGAAGTAATCTCTCAGGAGCAGTCTCAGTCATCTCAGAATACAGCCATTAGCATAACTTTGCTAAGCTCTGCAGAGGCACCTCTGTCAACTCTGGGCATGATTTTCCACTGGAGACATTGTCTGTTGGTGCCTGAGCTTTGGGTCTGGAGATGTAGCAAGGAGCCTGGGTGTTAGCACCATGGATGAGCGACTGGAACAATCAGGGAATGATGGTCCATCTAGGGTAATACCTTTGGTTTGGACTAAGGGAATGTTTATTTGAAAAAAAATTTCCCAGCTGTCCCTACTCACTTTGTTTAAGTTGACAACACACAGAGCAGTGTCAGAGCATGAAAACTGGGTTCCCCTCAGGTAAAAACCTAACTGAAGGATGCCTTCCCCAGGACTGCAGCTAATCCCCTCTAGCCACTCTGGGGTCTTTAGTTTCTTCCCACTAGTCTGGGGAAAATGTAATATTATTTTTTATATGCTCTATAGAAGGTAAATAGATCATGAGTGTGTAATGTTTGGTGTGTACACAAAGAAAAAGATCCCTCCATCTTCTATTACTTTTTCTAGTACTTCTACACAAGGTGGCCATACTCCTCCCTCACTACAACTCTCACTTTAGCTCTTGTGATTTCCTTGTATTTGGATATTTCTTTCTAAAATCTTGCTGCCTCAGTTGAGGGCATCTGCTTTTATACAGTCACTTGTAGAGAGCCTAGACCAGGATTTCCCCAGCCCCTCTGGCTCCCTGAAGGTTAAATTGGTTTCCTGCAGCAGTTTCTGCTTCATTAGGTATTCCACACATGAGGCTATTTTTTCTCATTGTAAAGAGTCATTTAGGTCTCCAAATTCACATGGTTGAATTTTAATCTTTAAATCAGTAGCACATGTGTCATACTTGAATGGCTCAAATTACGCTGGACTGTACACTGGAAAACAAAACAAGACTCCAAAATAATCCCTCCCCCCATCCTTGTCCTGTCCTGTCCTCCTCCCACCAGATCAGAGCTCATCAACTTTTTTCACCAGATTTTCATATCAGAATCCCTCTGTATCAGATTTTTATCTTCCACTGCTTTGTCTGTGAAGCATTATGACAGCTTCAGCATTGCTGAGCTTAATGCTAAACTGTGAGTCTACAGAAGAGGAACTTAAACTGTGATCATTTCCAACTGTTCCCTCAAAAGAAGCTTTTTTTTGCAAGCTCCTCCTGCAAATTCAGGACACTTAAAGACTCTAATGGACCTTATAGCGGGTCAAATGCTTTGCTTAATGACTGCTTAGGAGAAAGGTAATTACTAGAAGAAGGCTGCAACATTGCAAAGCTGGAAAAACACTAGGAAAATGTCATGTCAGTATACAAATTCACCAAGATTTTGGCACAGAGATAAATTCAATAAAATTCTATTTTTATACCTACTTGTCCCCTAAATAAATATTTAACTTAATTTCCACTTTGTCAGTCTCTACTAAACTGTAGTTTCATGTCAAGATTAAAATGCAAAAGCTATTTTTGAAATATTATAGTTAAAAATGTCAAAACTTGCTATCAATCCTGCAGTTTTTCATGTTACAGTATCAGCATTGCTGAAGAAAAGATGCCACGTTTATAACTGTATGCATAGTGAGGCATCTAGTTTCATCAGTTTGTGAGTGTAGAAAAAAAATGCAGAAATACCATCTAATTCTGCTTTGCCTTACAGCCTGAGTCATTGGTTGTGAAAAATTAGTATTAAATGGGAATATATGAAGGAGAAAGCATGCCTAGCAGGCCAAATCTGGGTGTTGATAACACAGTTAATCTCACACTAAGGTTCCAATATGTGATGAGAACACTGTAAACCTCATGCCAATCAGTAGGCAGAGACAGCCATACTGTGAATCCCATACTCCAGTTTGCATCAACTAAGCCACATTGCTGATAAGCCTTGTCAAGAAGCCAAAGACTGAACAGACTTGGATAGTGAACCTTCTCTAGTCACTGAAGTGGTCCCATGAAAGCTGGCAAGCAAGAAAGGTGTTCCATGGAGAAGCCAGTATGCCAGCTGCTTTCTGCATTAAACAAGGATGCCATGTTTGCGTCTGCTAGGCAAGAGCCTGGTACTTGTATACAAGCATCCTCTAAATATTGCAGTGAATGTCATTCCTGCTCTACAGCCCACTTAATGAGGATATTGCAGATAATTTGCAGAAATGAGATTTCAGACTGAGAGTCGCAAGAATGTACTACAGAAACCAGATCATCAGACTGCTGTTCATCCAGCCAGGAAATACAGCAGGGTCGTGCAAGTGGAACAGCATGCTTTTCAGTGCTCCCAAAGAGCTAGTTACAGAAATAGCTATGACTTAACGGCTATTTGCCACAAACTACTTAGGCAGTAATTTAAATACCAATTGAACTAGTTAAAATCGTTGCCTGTGCAGAAAGGTAGTATTTTGCAAGATTGATAATTTCCTACAAATTATTTGGCCTACACTAATCAGTGTTATTGAATCACTGCAGTTGTCTTTTCCCTCCAGGCTAGTTGCTCTCTAATTGCAAGCTGACCTTGAGGTATAGTCAGTCCCTACTGGCAACAGCTAAGCAAAAGCTAACATGGGTGCGTGGGGTGGAGCATCACCAGCAAAACAGAGCTGTGGTTATTACTCAGCTGTCTTAGTCCTGCTCTGCTGACTGAAAGTCCACTCCAGCACCTCTGCAGTGACAACACCTACTGCTCATTATTGATCAAATTTCTATTTTGGCTGTCCATGAGAAAGCATTAGAAATTATCCAGCAGAGGTGGTGTTTCATTGGCCAGTGGAAGTTCAGCACAAATCTCTCTTGGCTCTACCATTAGCCAGACAAATTCCTCACTCAGCTTCAGGTGCTCTTTTCTCTGAGATGTGACCTTCCTTTAAGTCAAAGTAACAAGTGAGAGCACCTAATTCCATGACCTAATACCATGACTTTAATACCATACAGGCAACCTGAATCTGACTCAGATGTGGCCACAAAGTCTTACCTAAGTGTTATTAGAGAAAGCTTTAGCTTTTATTATCCATGACCACAAACTGATCTGGTGGCATTAGCTGCTGCCTAGGGAGAGGGTTATTCAGCAAAAGCTGTGACCTTTGTAATTCAACCTGTATGTCTGCAGGTCACTGAAGACCTTTTGCCAAGTTCCCGTGCAGGTGGATGAAAGACTTCATCCTTCATGGCGCCAAAACCTAAGGGCAGGCTCTGCCATTGAGAGTCTAACAAGGAGGAGCTCTGCTCCACGTTTCCCTTGGGTTCATCCAGCACCATCCTCCCTGGGCAATGCAGAGAACTCTTCTTTGTGACACCCACCCAGAGCAGGGGCTGCAAAGGAGGGGGCCTGTGGTCTGAGGAGGGTCCAGCAGAGCTGTGCAGATGGGCAACAGGACAAGCAGGAAGGGAGCAGGCGTGTGGGGAAGCAGTGGGAGCAGGGGCAGTGGCCTGGGGCTTCCCACTCTCTCCTGGGCAATCTGCTGTACGACGTGCAGATCTGCAGGAGAGGGGAGCCAAAGGCTTGGCTTTTCTTTGTGAGGGGGGTGGCTATTTGGCACAGTCCAGGCAACACCTGACTTTGGGAGTTGTCCTTTTCTGGGTTTCCCTGCACAAGGGAGTGCATTAGGCTTCTTCCTTGTTTATAAAAGGATCTTATTCCATCTTCTGTACAAACAGACAATTATAATAGAAAATATAGGGTGTTATGGAAACTTGTTTATGAAAGATGAGTTCTGGAACCTTGAATAAGAACTGGATTGCATTTCCAATTCCTGGAGCTAAATCAGTTGCTTCCCATAAATCCAGATTTACTACCCAGTGTAAGTGGAGTTATTTCACATATCTCTAGCATGTCAGGAAAAGTCATGTCTGATGACATTCAGAGTCACAACATTTTCCTAGTAACTTTCAGTTGCATTTAAATGACTTTTAATAGTCCATCAGGATGGATGTTGTTCAGGAACTGACAAGTCTGCAAATATTTTCTTTGTTAAAATGAAATACCAGTCCCAGTCTTGTTCTCTGGGAATGTGGCACCAACAGGTGTTAGGGTTCAAAGATCAGAAAACAATAGCATTAACTTTGGAATGAACATGGGTTCCTGACCTGCAGCATGGTGAGTGGAAAATTCACTAATCAAAGCCCCGGGAAATTAAACAGCACCCTCCCCCCCTTCTGATTGTTTCATACTGTATTAGCTTTCCTTCACAAAATTCACTTGTTCTGGCTTATTTTGAAGCAGGAATATTTTGGTCTTGTCATTGCATCATATGCCTTCTTCTGTAAGGGTGACTGTGGAACAGGACTTTTCAGAGCCTGAACAGTTAATGTCCTGAAGAGTTGCACTGACAAACTAAGAAGCCTGTGTGTGTACAAATGTGTGTGTGCATGTGTGTGTGTCTGTGTGTGCGTGTCTATGTGTGCATGCATGTGCAGAACAGTCAGTCTGTATTAAGATAATACATGTGCTTTTTTTCTCCTTAATCCTGCTCTTAATTACCATCTGTCCATACTTACACAGTGAGGCTACTCTATGATATCAAGATTATCACAACTCAGCTCAACAGATGACTACCAGATAATGGATGATTGATATCAGGAGAAGGTGGCAGTCCCCACCTGCATTGTGTGGGAACTGCATTGTGCAGCCATGTCCATTTCAAGCATAATGCTTGTTCACTAGTTCTTCTAGTTTTGCAGAAGGAGCACTCATTATATATTATTTGTACATTCCACTGTGACAACTTCAGCCATCTTACATGGTTCTGCTATAAGTAAGTTTCTTCATAGATGGTGCCTTTGTATTTAAAGTCTATAATATAGTCATCAGCATTTCTCTATCTGCAGGAGTTTTCGCTTTTCCCTTGCAAGTGCATCAAGATCATCCCCTAAAGGCACAGAGGAGTCTTGAGATTTGCGTGCATGCATTTGTGTGTGTGGGTGAGCAGGCAAAGATCCCACTGGTTCTAAAGAGAGTACTCACATGCTTTACATAGTCCAAACTTGTCTCCTTCCTGGCCTTTATTTGCAATGTAAACAACAATAATAAAACAAATCTCAGCCAAAGTTTTCTCTCCAAACTTGGCTAGGGTTTCTCTGCACAATCTCCTCTGTCCCAGTCCCTTGTTTTCTCTCCTTCAAAGAAATGAACTCTTCTCACATCCTATCTGGAGCCATCAGGATCTACCTGGGAACATAAGACAGTTGTGTATTTTTGTGCAGAACTTTAGTACCTGAACAGAGGTTGCTCTCCTTGTGTAAGAAAGGGCCACCCAGTTATACAGTTGTACCCAGTTCCTGTGTGCCATTCTTAAGGACAGTATACAAAGCGAGAAAAAGCAGCAAGAGAACTGAGAATAGCTCTCTGAGAATTTTGGAGAGCTAGTAAAATTATTGTAATTTCTGTAAAAGAATTTCAGCAAGTGTATGCATCACAGTTTGTAAGGTGCCATACAGAGAGATGGTATCAGGTACCATGGAGATATTTAATTAGGCAGAGTCTTGTGAAGATTTCATGGCTAGGTGTTGAGAATAGACAGATTTACACTGGAAATAGAAGTAATATTTTTAATAGCAGTATGAATATATTCTGAGATTAATTTACTAAGATGTGTGGTAAGTGCTCCATCGTCTGAAATCTTCTAGCCCCTTGAGATGCTAGAAGCAATTCCCAGGAAAATGAGGTATAAAAAGTAAAAATCCAAACCAGGCAGCCCACAAGTGCTGGCCCTTGCCTTTGAAATGACAGCTGGTTCTCCCCAGTGCATTGCCAGAGCCAGTATCATGGAATATCAAACTGACAATATGACATTGCTCCTTTATTCCAGCCCCATGGCCAGTAGTTTTATTGCTGATTCCACTTATTAGCCATATCATACTCCTGACTCTGGCACAAAAAGGCTGAGGTCAGTATGTTAATACGCTTCAAGGAGAGGTGCCCTGGTGCTGCCCCCACTTTCAGGGTGGTTTAGAAGTGAGCATTCCCAGAAAACACCAAAGAAAGATCAAAGGTCTTCCTTATCACCTGGAGTGCTCAGTGGCTTGTGTTAGCATTTTACAACATTGTCCCAACATAGATGAGGGATGAAGTGACAGGTCCTGTCATTGTGCCCAGGAATTTTCACTCTGTGACCAGAATTTTGACATACAATACAAACAAAGAGGTAGAGAATGAGGGTGCCATGTGCACTGACCCCTTTTCTGTGGGATTCACTCCTATCCCCCCTTTTTTTTAAAAACAGCAACAACAACAAACTAAAAAAAAAACAACCTGACAAAAAACCCCAAACAAACAAAAAAACAACTAAAAAAGAGAAATCCTCACTTTGCATTATGTATCATGAGCACCTCTTCCCACAGCAGGCATCCTGGATAGCCTTATTTCATGCTCCATCAGAAGGACATGAGGGCTGTAGGAGGGCTTCAGGATTTCTGCACTAAGTGACTCCTAACTGACTGGAGGTGCTCTCCAGGAGAGAGAACTCTCTTCCGATAAAAAAGGCTGTTCATTTCACATTAAGTTTTAATTTAGCAGAACAATTGCTTGCTTTCTACAGAGAAGGAGAACATGTTCCATGAACAAAGACTGTCTGTAACCATTAACTTTGGCCTCACTAAGCAAGAGGTCAGGTTTATTTTCCATACAATTTGCCTGCCAGACCTTTTTCCCCTTGTTCCATTCTACTGCTTTTCATCACATCACTCTTATTATAACTCATCCATGGAAAAAAAAAAATAAAATCCTTTAAAGCAAATTTAACTCAAATATCAACATGGGAAAAGGAAAAATAAAACTAGCAACCAAATTTAGGAATAAGCTTCTCTCTTTGACCAAGCAGCACGTTCCACAGCTATAACAGGACAAGATCAAACTTTTTTCCAAGACCCCAGCAATGACCAACTAAAAAGTATGACAGTTTTAAAGTATGGAGAAATTGGGTTTGGAGTTGGCTACAACTTGCATTCAATATAGTGTTGTCACAGGCAAGGGAGGGACAGAGAGTAAATAAAGATTTATTTTTGTGACCAAATTTTGCTCTTTTGGCATTGTATCAAATGACTGGTCTATTAATCAGTTTTTAACATTTTCCTTTTCCGATGAACAAGAATGTTTTGTCAATGACAAAGATGTAAAGTCCCACATGTAGATTCACTTTGCAAAATAAATACCACAGACAGACTGATAAATTTATTTGTGTTCAATGTGATACAGTCTTAAGATTCCTGAGAAGACCTGCAAAAGGAAATATTATTGCATGCCTGAGTATCTTCCAAACTCTGCAATGAGCAACCTGAGCCAGTTTTGGTGTTCAAGGTGTATGAGCAGCAGCTCTATCTCAGCTCAAAGGCAGGAGGACACCAGAAGTCACCTTGATTTGGTGCAGGCTTGACATCAAAACTCACTGCAGTTAATAGAAAGACTACGATATCTTGTAAATACTAGCACAAGTGGGTCTGGGCAGCCAGCTGCTTGACTGAAACCTGTGCAGCCCACAGGAGCTGATGCTTCCTTGGGGGGTGAGCTGTTCTGTGGCATCCCGGCAGGTGAGAAACATCCAGATGTGAGCATGAAAGTGCAATTGACTGAGGTGCCAGAAGAAGCCTCCTTCTCATCTGCCTGGGGACAGCCATGCCAGTGGTAGCACTCTCCTCAGAGAGCAGGATATGGCCCCAGAGAGAGGGACAAGAGTAAAAGGCAAAGAGAGCTCCAGTGTTCTTCTGGGGCACCGAGGCTCTCCTTGTGCTATGCTCACCTGAAAGAAGAAGAAATGGTGCACCTCTGAGCTGAAGAAGATTGCCTGAGCTAAACCACAAGCAAAGCCACAAAGAGAGGCCTGGTGTAATGAAAGACAGTAAGATCATCATGAAACCCAGATACAGCAGAGACACTGAGGAGGTTGTTTTCTCAGCAAATAAACTGTTGAACCCCAGCTCACATCTTCCCCTTCAGAAATAGGTTGCCCTAAGCCATGAGCCTGTTTTTCCCAAGTTCAGTTTGTTTGTTTCTGTGGTTTGTTCACAGTTTTTCTGAAGAGGACACTAACACACAGACACACACAAAATGGAAAAAATAAATGTTTTGCTTTCTGGAAACCCCATGGCTAAGAACAGCTAAAATGTCAGCTGCCAATTTATTTAGACATGAAAAGGCATATGACTAGACATGGGACACAGCTGAGACCAATTCTACTCCTTTCGTGTTATTATATAAATGTCATCTGAAAAAAAATAAAATAAATTTTAAAAAAGGAAGTTGGCAGGGAAATTGAATGGGAGAGACTTAGCATTTCTAAACCTAGTCTTATTTTGCTATTTCCTTTCTGCATCCATCTTCTCCTTAAAACCAAATTTGAGGCTTACGTATATTGCCTTTTCATCTGCATTTCACAATTGGTTAAAATCATTGTGATTATTCCTTCTTCCCTCCCTCTACCAGTATTATTCAGAAGGACTGGGTGGGGAGAAAGAGGAGAGGTTTGTCCAGTCTTTTGGTCAGCTCACATCCCAAACCCATTTGTGGCAAAATTTGTGTTTCAGTGGACACAAAAATGATAACAGGTAAAGGAATTACAGGAGGCCACCAGCTATCAGAGATTGTGTAGCTCAGTGACAGCCACTTGAAGTTCACAGGGTAAGGTATTCTGTCCCAGATGTGAAAGAAGTACAGAATTTCGCAGCAGTATTCCCTTTTTGTGTATGTACTAAGCCAGCACTACCACATGAAGTGAGGAAAACATCATGAGTCATTTTGAAGGACATATCAAGGTGTTGAAGTTCTGTGGGCGCTCACAGCCTCTGACTGTGCTGTAGCTGGTCACTTCCCCCACCAAGGAGCCCAGACTTGATGGCTGGTAAAGTGTGGCAGCAGAAGTGCAGGAGGTAGCCAGTGCATGACCTTTAATTCCTCAGTTAGAGGAAACTGCCTGCAAGAATGCAAGAGAAATTAGAGGAATTAACTTTGTTCTGTTAATGCTAGATCTGTCAATCTAGTTCCTTCAGGGAAGAGCATGGCAATTCCTGTAAACAGTTGATGTTTTTAAAATCCTTTAGCTAGAATTCTAGTCACCTTCTATCCCAGTTTTCCTGACCTTGAGCCTTAATTAGAAGGTCTGTAATTCATGACTAAACAGCATAATTGCATAAAGCAAAGGGGAAAGGCATCCAGCCGTAACTGGATTTACTCTAAATGTGAATGTTTGTGAATGTACTGATCAGCACCGGGATAATAAGGTAGTATATTCCACATCTCTCTATATATTACTGCAAAGTAAATTGCCCCAGGTGGTTTCTGAAATAAACAAAATCCTGTTCTTAGTCTGGAACTGTTAATTGTTAACTACTCAGATAGGCTTACATTCCTCTTACTCCACAAATTAAACCCACTTGTCATCTGTTATTGATTTCATAGCTTTAACATTCAGGGAAGGAAAACAGACTGGGAAACAGAAAAAAAAAAAAAAGAAAATCTGTGTCAGGTTGTGCTCCACTGTGCATGTCATATAATGAAAGACCTACAAACAGCTGATCCTTTTGGCATTGTCCAGCCTCCTCATCCTTCACTCTGACTCTGAAACAGCAGAGGAAAAAAGGGTTGTGCTTTGCAGAGGCAGATGAGGTCAGATAGGAAAGTCTTCCTCCCTTGGCCCCCTGAGTGCATCTTCACTCCTTCTATGCAGCACGTATATGTGCAGCACTAACATGCTGTTGCTGTGTAAGCCTCAGGTCAAGTTTTACTTTGGCAGTGGGATACACTCTTCTGCTTCCCTGTGCACTTGCTTGTGTCAGGAAGTGAACAGGGAGTTTCTTCTCCAGGAATTCCCCCTTCACAGAGAAGCCTTTTCTGCGGCTGTGCTGCCTCCGGACCCTTGGGACATTCTGCGGATATCTGGCTTCTTCAAGCAGCAAGTTTTAAGTACAACACAAACGTTGCTCTTCTGCCAAGTGCTTCAACCTCTGAGAGCCAGGATCCAGCCCGTACTTTTTTCAGCACATTTTTTTAAACAATGTGGACACATGTAACTAGAGAGTTTCTAAATTGAACTGTAATCCAACAACTAGCCACCCTACAAGTGCAAAGATGCCTCTCCATCGATCAATGCACACAGTAATGCCCGTCACCCTTCTACTTTCATGAAGCCCAAGGATGAACAAGGTCCTCATTCCTTTACAAGAAGAAGGTGGGACACCCACCTGCCAACAGTGCAGAGGCTTGCAGTGTGTCCTTCCCCCCCTTATACTACTGCTATTTCTAGAAATCCAGTCTTTTCTCCTTAAAATGAGTTCCCGTTTCTGTAGGCCGAGTTGACAGAAAAAGAGATGCTACTAAATAGCATGTTATTAGCTGCAAGACTTCAGAGATGGCTCCCAAGGTCTCCTTTAGCCTGTAATTAAGATTTGACAAAATGCAGCGTTTATCAAACCTGAATGCAGGAGGAAAATCCCTCCTTTGATGAAGGAAGTAAAAGTTTTAGATACTGTGTGCACATCCCAGCCAGTGCAGCATCAAGGGAGGGGGATAAGCAAAGAAGAGGGATAAACAAAGAAGTGAAATCAAAGAGCTAAACAGAACTGAAACCAACACTTCAACCACAACCAACACAGAAAATGTAAAAACGACAGCAGAAGCACATCAGAGAAAAGGCACAATTATCTGTGTAATAAGCTTACTTAGTAGTTGCAATGCCAACTTCAGAGTTTCTTGTAACATATGGGGGCCAATTTTTTTGCAGATCTTCCTCCTTCCTCAAGGAGCCTTGGTATGGGCTCTTTTCCTACCTTCTCCAGACTCATATTGGGGGAAAAGAGGCTTAAGGAACAGGGCAGTACTGAATCACAGGTCCAGACTGGGGGTTCCTGCATCAGAACTGTCACCCTGGAGTGGCTGCCTGTCTCCACCCCTGACAAACACAGGGCTATCAAGTAACACAGCTGGCAATAAAACATCACTATAACTCTGCTTTAATACTTTAATACTTTTTGCCAGTGAAAGGAACTAAATTAATCATGTGGAGAGGGTGTTCCCTTCTCTACAGGAGATCCTGTGTACCTATACAGCATCAGATACAAATGAATAATGATATTTTGTTGAAGAAGAGGGGAGTTGGATGGTGTTTGGATAGTTTGGGGAACCAAATTTCTCTTGAAAAAATCATTGACCAAAAGTGACAAAAATTATCTCTTTCTGAATGCTTGCCATCCACAGGGAATGAATTGTTATTTGGATTTGGAGTCAGCAGTACATTTCAGACTATCTGGTAATATTATGAAGGGAAGGAGATCAGTGGCTTAATAGCCAGTCACACACAATGGTGCCACCATGTCCTCTTCTGCCAATTAGCCCTGCCCTCAGGGTCTGCTAAATGATAAAATAGACATGCAAATGGCTCAGAGTGCAGGTCCATTGCTATCTGACAGCTGTCCTCATTTCTTCCTGCACTGTGTACTGCAGGACCAAGCTGTTAGTGCAGAGCTCTCAGAAGAAGAGTATTGCAGAGGAAAGTTATTATTTTCTGTTGTATCCTCCAGAGAGCTCCTCCATCCTAAACGTTAATTTAGACATTTCACTGTTTTGCACTTATTCTGTCCCTAAAGAGGAAGCACACAGATAACTTCCTAAATCAACAGGAACCTAATGAAATTACATATACCTTTGGACACATCTGTGTGTTGCTCACAACGCCCAGCCATCCAAAATGCAAATCTAAAGCAAATACAATGTTGCCAATGAGCAATGTAAAGCTGCTAAATTTCATCAACTTCCAGAGACCATCCTGGACTTGCCATGACTCTGGCCCAGTGGACTTGGCAGGTAGAAGAATTTCCCATGTTGCTTTCTCTCCCAGGAGCAAATGGTGAAGAGGCAACATCTCCCTGTGGGCGTTACCTGTTTTCTTCACCAGTGAAACCACTCTGGCGGTTAGGTCTGGGAGATGAAGGCTTCAGCACATTATTGTGGTAGTACTATAATATTTTTACTAATTACACACTTGCTAGCTGCTTCCTGTATTTGCATGTGTTTGATTTTCATACCACAGTTAAAAAACTTTTAAATCTGCTTTATCTAATCTGATGTGCTGAATCAGGATCAGGCGCTGGCATTTTTGTGGTGGTGTTGGTGAACATAGCAGGAAGACTGACAAACTCCTTCATGCACCTCTGACTCCGTTGATACACAAGATGCATGAGGCTCACAAAATAACTGACTCCTGTGTCAAGTAACATGCTTAATTTACTGAAATAAAAATAGATGTGGCAGGGAGCTGCAGTGAGTTTTCTTGAGTCTGGTATGCCCAAATGTTTTGTTTAGCAATGGGACTCCTTGGCCACAAAATTCATGCAGACACGTTGCTTATTCTTACCCTTGTATAAGTGGTTTCTAGCTGTGTGTCCCTCACTTTTGGTGCCTGATTTGAGGCAAAGCCTGGATGCAGGTGTGCCAGATATCCACTCCTATAAATATTCTCACACATGTTCCCATTGTCACCACAAGCCATCTTTAGAGCAGGCTGAAGCGAAAAGTGACAGTGCCACCTCCACACCTCCTCCAGTTCCACATTCCTGCTCTCTGCTCTGTGCCTAGAAAGCTCACTCTGGCAGAGTTATGTTTCTGCAAGGCTTTGGTCAGCTTTAGAGGCCAAGTTCACCATACTGTACCAGAGACATTGTCCTCTTTATTTATCAAGAGAACAACCAGTTACCAGAAAACTCAGTGATGCTGCAAGAGTAAAGGCAGACAATAGACATTAGGAGTTGAAACCCAAATTCAGACTTCTCTTTCAAACTTAATCCCCTCTGTTTTTCCAAGTCTCTTTTGTAACACCAACCTGAAGTGCAGTGACAGTTAGTGATTAGCAGGAAAATTATTCTGTGAAAAGTAACAGAAGTGTCACCATTGATTAAAGAGTAAAGCAAATGGGAACAAATTAAGACCATGAAAGAAATCCCATATCTGGCATTTCTTAAAGTATCTGTCTTATATTATATAAACTCACATTTCTTTAAGTATTCACCTATATTTTATACAAGTCTGGTTAAGAAATGGTATCCTGAGAGAATACACAGGAAATATGTACTGCTTTAGGCTTTTCTACATGCAGTGTCAGGGAATATGAAATGTGAATCCAAATAAAAGCAGGAAAGAAAGTCCACTGTTCCTGAGGCCTGTAGAGGCAAGATCATGTTGTGAGTTAGGGGAAAACTGAAATTATAAGGATTCTCCAGTACAAGATAGTTATTTTGGTTTTGGTCAATGATGATTTTATTGCTAAAAATGTCTGGACTGGATTTTGCAAAGCTGCATGTACTCACGTGTGCATCTAAGTGTGTGTCCTTGTATACCTCTGTACAGAAGAGACGAGAAGGGAAAGTGAGCTTTCTCCTGCTTGCAGAGCAGACAGTCACGGTCTGGAGAGGGTGTGAAAGGTGGGACCACCGCTCCAGCCACTCCCTTGCACTGTAGCCAGGGCAGGGCCAGGGCAGGGGAGCAGTGGTCTGCCCCTTGCCTGCATCCTGCCCAGGCTGCCCGTGGCCTGGCTCAGCTCGCTGTCGGGAGGGAGTCCAGTCTTGTGCACATGCCTGCAGACATAAGCAAAATAAACACACATGCATTCCGCGCACACCCCCTCTGATTCAGGTTATGTCTCAATGCCACAGTAGAGCTCTGGATTACTAAGATGATTTTGAAGGTTACTCAGCTGAAAATTTCCTATCAATCACAGCTTGTTCACTCCATTCCCTTATTTGCACCCTGCCAGCTGCCCAGACATGTGGGATGCTCAAGACTGTGTGGCTGTGACTGCCCTGCTTGGAGGGAGGAGCCCTGAGGAAGAGCTCTCTTGCAGGCTCACTCTTCAACCACATTGCTACCTCTGCAGGGAGAGGTGCATCCCTGAGGAACTAATGCCCTTACCACTCACTTTTGGCATCATTGCTGAGCAAGCACTCATAGAAAATACTAGCCTGGCCTGCAAGGATGCACTTGTACTCTGAGACTTTTCCTTTTCGGTGTACTCAGTGCAGGTGGAATGTTATCTTCTAGTAATAACTGACCCGTTTTCTTTTTGATGACTACCTACCTCCCTTGTAGAAAAGGAGTATTTTTGTTTGGTTTGGTGCGGGTTTTTTTTGGTTTGGTGTTGTTGTTTTGGTGTGTTTTTTTGGTGTGGTTGGTTTTGGGTTTTTTGTGGGTGTTTTTTGTTGGTTTGTTTTTTTTTCTTTTATAATATCCTGAAGGCAATAAGCAGCAAAGCCCCACTCTGTGAAAATAGACCCAGGTTTCAACATGCTTTACTTCTGTCCCATTTCAAAACAGTTAGCCTTCAGCCTAGTGACTTGCAGCAGCTAGCCTGGGTTTGTTCAGTAGCTTAATTAGATCTTTAAAAGAAAAGAGCCAAAACACACTTATTGATTCAAGAGCTGCAAAACTTTGACATCCCTGGAAGAACTTCTGTTAAATTACTGCTATTGGTGTATCCATGTGGCAGTGGTTTGGTTTCCATCTTGCTTTGATTAGCTCCAACAGCCAGTCCATTGCTTTTGGCTATACACCAGACACTGCTCATTTGTGCCAATTTACAGGCATAACACTGATGGCTTCATGGCAAAAAGCTATTCTGGGAGTTTCTGAGACAAAGCCTTAACAATATATGGATGCCAAAGTTAGCTGTTTCACAGCTGTAATAGCACACTGTAGGCTGTGTGGCAGCCAAACTGTCTTTGTTACTGTATTAAGTGAGGTGTGAGTGCCTGGAATGCTACAGGCAGCAAGAGCCATCATGGGTGGCAGCTGCCTTCACAGTCCTTGAAAGGATATGCTGTGATAACTTGATAAGGTGTTTACATGTGTTAGAGGGCATGACATTCACACAAGGCTGGGTGATTAGAGCACAATTTTCTTTGGACGATGTGCTCCTAACTGCATAGAAATTGGGCAGAAAATATGAAGCACGCTGTGTTTTTTTTCCTCAGGGCTCTAGTTACTTCATGAGAAGTAGTTTTCCTGCTAACATTTGATTCAGTTAATATGTCTGTGCACTCCTTTAGACTGTCCCTCAACTTTCCCAGTCAGGATACACTGTGGTTTTTTGGATATCTTAACAATCGTGACATTATGATGAGGGGTGACCTTCCCAGTCTGGGGGCTGGTCTCTGTGAAGGTGATGTAAATCAGCAAGAATTCCATTTAAGTTACTTTGGTGTAAATACAGGACAAATGAGAGGAGTTTTAGACATGCTCTTCTTATTGTCTGCTTTTGCATGGGCCTGGACATTCTGGATAGCATGACAAATTGACCACTGTAAATAGCATTCTCCCCTTTCTCCCCAGTCAAAACTTGTCCGTGTGTTTCCTGAATGGAGTTTGGTTTTCTGTCAACTATAATAGAACAGTTTTGTGTAAAGAAAAGACACAACCCAAAATCTTCTCATAATCAGATGCTCCCCCTCCCCCCACTTGTCATCAGCAGAGAGCCCCATCACTCCACCCCACTCATGCACTCAGGTGCCATGCAACAGTTCTTGATAGGCTGCAGTGGTTCTAGTTCATCATCACCAGGCAGGGCAGCTCTCTTTTAAATAAGTGCATAGGATTTAAGGGTTTACATTAGTGTGCATGAAGGTGATTCTCCCCTCAGTCACACCAGTCTGAGAAGCTGTGTTAGCACAAGGGGGTGAGGCACAGGACCCATATATAGTGTGAATACTGGCATTCCCTGTAGAGGGGTAAATGGCATGTCCAGCTTCTTCAAATTGCCTGTAGTTTGACAAAGGTACTGTGGCTGCATTTTCCAAATTACTGAGAACGTTGATTTTAACATGAGTCTGCTTTTCAGAAATGGGCATTACACTATATGACTGACTGGCATGCCAAAATGAAATGTATATCCCATAGTGACAGAGTATTTTAAGTCTGCATGCTGCCCTTGATGAACAAACTTAATACACGTGATATGCAGGGTTTGGTCCCATTTCCCCTTCGTGAAACCTCACACCTTGGTAATAAAAGTTCTCTGGGTTTTGTCCCCTTATGATTAATTTGTCTAAATGCCACTGAAGTTGTTGAATTGTAACAGCTTAGCAAGAAAAAAATGAACACTTAGTGATTGTCTTCTTATGAAGGATTAAATTATTTAATTTAATAATGAAACCAGGGCTATAAACCAAGTTTGTCTGGCTCTGAGATAAACACAGGTGCAGAACAAGTTACTGATATCAATGAACCATTTCTGAGATGAGCGATTTGGACTGCAGTACGTATATAGCTTGTAGCAAAATCTGTAGTGCTTAAACTTGACAAGACAAAACCACACCCAGTTATGCCCAGGACTGCAATTGGGTTTCCAATTGTATTATGCTAACAAAAAATACAAAATCCCTCTCTCCCTTCTAAGAAGTCTGCAGCAAGATAGAATGCTGTAAACCCCATCTTCTGGTAAATTACTCTTTTGGTCTTGCAGCATATACAAAATATTTCTCTCTTTACCACAGGTAAATCAGGGCCAGACTAATTGTGCCTAGACTAAAAGTGCTTCTGGAGGTCTTCTCAAAATACCCAGTAGAGATCCTCTGTCTGCAATGGGGCACCCAAAGAAGTTGCTGCAAGGTAAGGTGGGATGTGAAACGAATGCACACACTGCACACATGTATGCAAACAACCCACCGTGAACACAGAGCACCTACTCCTTTCTCACTCAGAGAAGGAAAAACTGCTTCACATTTACTGCAAGCTTTTACAGCGCATGAAGCAAGTGGTGTGCTGTAAGTCCACATTTTCCCTTACCTTCCAAAACCTTGTTCTTATGCCCATAATTTGAATGCCTTCCCTATCTGTTCCCTGATCTCATAACTGAATAATGTGGTGGTTTGGGTCTCTGATGTACAGGATATTTCAGGATGCTGTACGGTGGGTGTAGCTGGAAATCTTGAGCACAGGATGCAAAAGTGAATATATCCTGAACTGAGGTTGGATACAGATTAGAAATCAAGGAATGGAAGGCTAAGTTTCCAAAATTAATTTCCAGAACACTGGAATTCAATGATGGCTTGTAGCTGCTCAATTACCCTTAATGAAACTGTTTTCATGCTTCCTGAAGCTTCTTTTTTTCTATGTGTAGATAATCTGGTAGATGAAAGAGTATGTTCCATTAGTGTCTTCGTATCATAGGCACAACAGATGTGTGGAAGATTCAGATAAGCCAAGAGTGAGTTAACCTTCAACAGGTGGTTTCTAAACAGACTTGCAAGTTGCAGCAATGCCGGTCAATTGATGCACATTGGAACTTGAAAGTTCAGCATAAAATAGATCAAAAATTGAAAAAATCAAGATGTACTAAATTCCATCTTTCCTAATAGCTTTCAAAACTGTGCATCAGCTGAATACACGTTTTCAAGTTATTCCTTCTACAAGAACAGAAAATTTGACCTCATAGGCCCAACTGTTAGGGGCCAGATCTACAACAAAAACTCACATGGTTGTTTAAATTATTTTTTTTATTTTTAATTTTTTTTTCAATAGCTAGGAGTATGATGGCACAGGCAGATGCTGAGTTTCATTCCAAAATCGAGGTCCTGAGTGACTGGCTGGCAGCTCTCCTGAATTGTAAAACCATCAAGACAAGGACTGGTATTTTTGTTCACTGCAGCTATTGCAGCATTATTATTTTATTATTATCATTAATGCACAGGAGCAGTTAGCTTTCCCCTTAGTAACAGAGAGAGGTGGCCTGAGGAACAGCAGTTCAATGAAAATTCAGGTAGTTGCTTACCTAATGTGCACAACAGATCATAGACTCATAGAATTGTTTGGGTTGGAATTGGACCTTAAAGATCATTTAGTTTCAACCCCTCTGCCATGGGCAGGAACACCTCCCACTAGACCAGGTTGCTCCAAGCCCCATCCAACCTGCCCTTGAACACTTCCAGGGATGGGGCATCCACAGCTTCCCTGGGCAACCTATTGCAGTGTCTCACCACCTTCATAGTGAAGAATGTCTAACCTAAATCTACCCTGTTCCAGTGTAAAGCCTTTATCCCTTTTCCTATTGCTACATGCCCTAGTAAAAAGTCCCTCCCTGGCGTTCTTGTAGGCCTTCTTTGGATACTGCAAGGCCACTAGAAGGTTTCCCCAACATCTGAGATGTGGAACCACTTAGAAATAATAGACCAAGAAATCAGTGAGGAGGTGATTAATCTTGGGTGTGCATTAGATTTATGTGTTAGACCAGCCATCTTGGAGCTATTTCAATGAATACAAATAATTTTGACAACATATGAAGATAACAAGTAATCATTCATGGTATGGATGCTATTCAGAGACCATTGCATTCCTGTCCTGCCTGTTTTCCCCTGTCACATGGAAAACTTAATTCTGAATTTATGTGGAGAGGCATGAGCAGAAAAATCCACCTCTTGGGAATTTACTTTTTTAACAGTCTGTGAAAAGGCTGCTGGAGCCCCTTTTGCGACCCTCCACCCTTCTCCTCCTATGGCTTTCCCTTGGCCTTATTCCCTTACTAAGCCAGGTGGCTGTGGGAAAGACCATTTTGTGCTGCTCCATTTTATATTTAGACATGGGCAGAGAGAAGTGATACTATAAAAAGTTTCAACTCCAGTGAGAAGTTAAAATCTGTGGATCATCTTGTAAAACCCTCTAGGGTGCTATCCTTCCTCCTAAGCCCCTTTCTTCCCTCACACATAGGCAGGAAACATTCACAGAGTCTGAAACGGAGGTCACAGCTAAACCCTAGCAACTCCATTTTGCAAGCCCCTCATGTACAATAAAAGAAGTACTAATAATAGGGTTTTCCTCCATCTCTGTCAGACGATCATATGAAGGGACAGGTGGGGTCCATGCTGCAAGGGGACAGCAGAGCTGGACAGCTGGAAGATCAGCAGAGCAAACCTGTGGAAGTCACTGTCTCAGTGCTCAAGTGGTGCAGGTCTTGCATGTAGGGAAGGAGTAAGGAAAAAATCTCACAGACTACAAAAGGACTTCTGAGAAGATGCTGTTTTCCTCTCCCTGTAGTTGCTTTTTACAAGGGAGAAGAAGGGTATGACTGGCTTGTCCAGACTCTGTGCTGCTCAGTAGGTCCCTGCCAGCTTCACTTCTACCTCATTCAACAGAAAAAGTGGAGTTGTACTGTATATTGGTGCTCTGCTTTGGCTTCCCATGTGATGAAAATTATTCAGTGTATATGTGTTTGTATATAAATATATAGGTATAGTCCGCGTGTTTCATTGTTGATTAGCCACCTTCGGGCTAATCTTGAAAGAAAGTTACTTTGCCAACCTATCACTAGAATGATAGAATAGAATCATAGAATTATTTAAGTTGGAAACTATCTTTAAGATCACTAAGTCCAATGGTAAACTTAACACTTCCAAGTCCATCACTACCCCACGTCCTCAAGCATACTATCTACACATCTTCTACATACTTCCAGGGATGGTGACTCCACCACATCCCTGAGCAGCATTTTCCAGTGCTTGTCAACCCTTTCAGTGCAGAAATTTCTTCTATTACCCAATCTAAACTTCCCCTGACACAGTTTGAGGCCATTTCCTCTTGTTCTGTTGCTTGTTAGTTGAGAGAAGAGACCAACACCCACCTCTTTACAACCTCCTTTCAGGTAGCTGTAGAGAGTGATAAAGTCCCCCCTCAGCCTTCTTTTTTCTAGGCTAAAGAACCTCAGTTCATTTATGGAATCTCACTTCCCTCAGCCTCATAGGGCTTTCTCTCTAGACCCTTCACCAGCTTGAACTTCTTCAGACACACTCCAGAATCTCAATGTCTTTCTAGTAGTGAGGGGCCCAAAACTGAACACTGTACTTGAGACGTAGCCTCTCTAGTACCAAGTACAGGGGACAATCACCTCCCTGTTCCTGCTGGTCACACTATTCCTGATACAAGCCAGGATGCTGATGGCCTTCTTGGCCACCTGGGCACACTGCTGGCTCATGTTCAGCCAGCTGTCAGCCAACACCTCCAAGTCATTTCCTCTGGGCAGCTTTCCAGCCACTCTTCCCCAGGCCTGCAGCATTTCATGGGGTTGTTATGACCTGAGTGCAGGACCCAACACTTGGCCTTGTTGGATCACAAGATACCATAACATTGCCCTTTACATAACTTGTCCAGTATCTGACATAATTGTGGAATATATATTGGAGTGCTGCAAACACACTGGGCAAAGAGAGAGTGGGACATCATCCAGGGTGTGGCATGATAGTTTGTGAGGCAGTTCAAACAGGAAGACCATCATTACCCTACAACTCAAGAGCTGAGTTTAATTGGTGGTCATCACTGTCTCAGGAGTAGCATAGCTATGGCATCCACCCAAAGGAAACCTCTGTCCTCTGCACTTGCCAGAATGGATGTGACAGCCCAGACAGAACTCCCAAGAAAACATGCAGCCTTCTCAGGCTGCAGGGAGTGCCAGAGTCATTCAGTGGTAGGGGATGGCAGTACCAGGGACAGCTGTGTGAGGTCCCAACAGGTGGCTGAGAGTGAGTAGAAAGGTTAAGGAGCATCAGGAAATCTGAGAAAGAGCCATGCTCTGCTCTCCCTGAGACAGAAACAGGAACAACCACCAGAAAAAAAACCTAAGATCAAGGGGACCCTGTAGCTTTCCTCTGCCAGGCAAACAGAAGTAGCTTAGATGAAAGAAGTGAATGGAGGCAAGTCCATGCTCAGAGCTGCAGGCAAACCTGCTACTTTCCCCTCTCACCTTCCCAGGTGCCTCTGTATGACAGGTATGAGGTTCTGGATGTGGAAGACCAGTCAGTGGATGACACTGTGGATGACAGTCTACATGGTCATCTACATGAGAGGTGTAGGGAATCTGGAGCACAGGTTATTTTTTCTGCTGTCCTTCTAGTTGCGGCCAGTGACTTTGGAAGGAACAGATGGACTCAGTCTATTAACACATAGCTGTGTCACCACCCCACTTCGGGTTTTTAAAAAATGGAATGGCCTACACAGCAGCAGGACTGCTGGTATCAGATGGGATTCAGCTTTCTTAAAGGTGGAAGAGGATCTTTGCTCAGGAACTTCTGTGGCTCATTGACAGAGCTTTAATTTAGACTTAAGGGGGAGGGTGATAGTATCAGGCTTGCCCATGACAAGCTGTGTGATGACATGCCAAGATTAAAGGGACAGGGTGCTAGTGCGGGCTCTGGGACATGCTGGATATCCTGCAGCACATTTGAAGTCTTATGGAGATGAGGTAATACAAGCCAATAGAGAAACACCAACAAAATACTTCAAAGGGACTGGGTTGTGTTCCTCTAAGAAGGTGACACAGACAACAGCACAGATGAAGTGCCTCTATACCAATGAGTGCAGCATGGGCAACAAACAGAAGAAGCTGGAAGCCACAGTGCTTTTAGAAAGCTGAAACCTGGTTGCCATTATGGAAACTTGGTGGGGCAAATCCCATGACTGGAGTGCAGCTATTGATGACTACAGGCTGCTCAGAAGGGACCTGCAAGGATGGAGGGGCAAAGGGGTTGTCCTCTGTGTCAAGAAATGGATACAGTGTGAAGAGCTGTCTCTGAAGAACAGCCATGAGCAGGTTGAATGCTTATGGGTAAGAATTAGAGTCTGAGGCAGCAAAGAGTACTGTGAGGTTTGTGTTTACAACAGACTGCTCTTTCAGGCATATTAATGAAGCCTCCTTACTCCAGCTGCAGGATGCAGTGTGCTCACATGCTGTTGCCTTGCTGGGGGACTTCAACCACCCCAACATCTGCTGGAAAAGTAGCACACTGAACTGTGGACAATGCAGGAGGCATTGATAATAACTTCCTAAGACAGGTAATAGACAGTCCTACCAGACGGGATGAAATATTGGACCTAGTGGTCACCAACACAAGTCAGCTACTTTGTGACATCAATATTGGAGGCAGCCTGGACTGCAGTGATCATGCACCAGTGGAGTTTGCAGTCCTGAGAGATCTGGGTCAGGCAAAGGGTGAAGTCAGGACCCTGAATTTTAAGAAAGCAAAGTTCCAGCTGTTCAAGGAGTTAGTCAATAGGTTCACCTGGGGAACTACTCTCAGGGACAAGGGAGCAGAAAAGTGATGGCAGATCATAGAATCATTAAGGTTGGAAGGGACTGTAAAGATCGTCAAGTTCCAACCTCCCTGCTAGGAGCAGGGAACCCTACCACTAGACCAGGTTGCACAAAACCTCGTCCAGCTTGGCCTTAAACACCTCCAGGGATGGGGCATCAACAACCTCCCTGGGAAACCCATTCCAGTTCCTCACCACCCTTATAATGAAGAACTTCTTCCTAGTATCTAACCTAAATCTCCCCTCTCTCAGTTTAAAACCATTACCCCTTGTCCTATCACTATCTTCTCTGATGAAAAGCCCCTCCCAGCTTTCCTGTAGCCCCTTTCAAGTACTGGAAGGTGCTATAAGGTGTCTCCGGAGCCTTCTCCTCTCTAGGCTGAACAGCCCCAGTTCTCTCAGCCTGTCTTCATAGCAGAGGTGCTCCAGGCCTTTGATCATCTTGGTGGCTCTTCTCTGGACCCCTCCAACAGGTCTATATTTTTCTTGAGCTGAGGGCACCAGAACTGTACACAGTTGTTCAGGTGGGGTGTCACCAGAGCAGAGCAGAGGGGCAGAATCACCTCCCTGGCCCTGCTGGCCACACTTCTTTTGATGCAGCCCAGGATGTGTTTCGCTCTCTGGGCTCCAGCACACACTGGCAGCTCATGTTGAGCTTCTTCTCACCTACTACCAGCCCCAAGTCCTTCTCCTCAGGACTGCTCTCTAGACATTCTTCCCCCAGCCTGTTCTTAACATCCCTGACAAGATTTAATTCTAGCAGGGATTTGGCTCTCCTAGCCTGATCCCTAGCTGCTCGGATAACCTCTCTGTAATCCTCCTAGGATACCTGCCCTAGCTTTCACCCCTGTATGCTTCCTTCTGATGTTTGAGCTTTTCTAGGAGCTGCTTGCTCATCCATGCCAGCCTCCTGGAGTTTCTACTTGACTTCCCCTTAGTTGGGATGCAACACTCTTGGGCCTGGAGAAGGTGATCCTTAAATATCAGCCAGCTTTCATGGGCCCCTCTACCCTCCAGGATGTTATGCCAACACACTCTCTTGAGCAGATCCCTGAAGAGGCTGAAATCTGCCATTCTGAAGTCAAGGGCAGTAAGCTTGCTGTGAGCCCTCCTTGCTGCCCTAAGCATCTTGAACTCCACCACTTTGTGGTCACTACAACCTAGGCTGCCCTTGAGCTTAACATCCTTCACCAACCCTTCCTTGTTGGTGAGGACAAGATCCAGCACAGCACCTCTCCTTGTTGGTTCCTCGATTACTTGGAGAAGGAAGTTATCATCCTTGCACTCGAGGAACCTCCTGGATTGTTTGTGTTTAGTGGAGTTGTTCTTCCAACAGATGTGAATGTGAAGCTGCTCCTATCTGTCTGTATAGTGCCTTGTCTATATTATCCTCCTGCTCAGACAACCTGTAGCAACCCCCCACCATGATGTCACCTTGGCCTTTCTTCCCCTTAATTTTAACCCATAATTTCTCTGTTGGCTCCTCATCCACCCTGGGGAGAGCTCCATGCACTCCAGCTGGTCTTTGACACAGAGGACAACACCCCCACCCTGTCTCCCCTGTCAGTCCTTCCTAAAGAGTTTGTAGTCCTCCATTCTGATGTTCCAGTCGTAGGAGCCATCCCACCAAGTCTCAGTGATGTCAATGAGATCAAGATCCTTTAAAGACACTTTCCATAGAGTGCAAGAGCTCTCAATCCCCAGGTGTAAGAAGTCAGGAAAGGAAGGCAAGAGACTAACAGGGCTGAGTCAAGACCTGCTGGTCAATCTAAATGACAAGAAGGAAATGCACAGGCAATAGAAGAAGGAACAGGTGTCCGGGGAAGAGTATAGGAACATTGCTTGGTTGTGTAGGGATGGAGTTCAGGAAGGCCAAGGTGCATCTGGAGCTGAAGTTGGCAAGGGATGCATAGTACTCTACTAAGGGCTTCTAGAGGTACGTCAGTGAGAACAGGAAGGTCAAAGAAAGCCTGCCCCTCTGATGAACAAGACTGGCAAAGAGGTAGCAATGGATGAGAAGGCTCAAGTACTCAACAACATTTTTTGCTCCAGTCTTCACTGGCAACCTTTCTTTAAACATCTCTCAAGTGGATGGACCTCAACACAGGGACTGCAAAGTAACTCCCAATGTAAGAGAAGACCAGGTTCATGATCGCCTGAGGAACCTGAATATACTTAATATATAATTAATATACAGGTCTATGGGACCTGATGAGATGCAGCCCGGAGTCCTAAGGGAATTGGCTGATGCAGTTGCCAAGCCACTCTCCAACCTCACAAGGTCGAACTAGGCGAAGTGCAAGATCCTGTACCTGAGTAGGGGCAACCCTCAGTATCAATTCAGGGAGGGAAGGGACTGAGAGCAGCCCTGCAGAGAAGGACCTAGGGAGTACTGGTGGATGAAAAGCTGAGAATGAGCCAGCCAAGCATATCCTGGGATGCATCAGTAGAAGGTTGAAGGGGGTGATTCTACCCCTCTACTCTGCTCTCATGTGACCCCACCTGGAGTACTTTGTCCAGCTCTGGAGTCCTCAGCAGAGGAAGAACACTGACCTGTTGGAGTGTATCCAGAGGAAGGCCACAAAAATGAACAGAGGGCTGGAACACCTCTCCTATGAGGAAAGGCTGAGGAGCCTTTGTTTAGCCTGGAAAGGCAAAAAATGTTGTTGAGTACTTGAGCCTTCTCATCCATTGTCCAGGCTGAACAAAGGCTCTGTTACAGCCTTTCTGTACTTTAAGGGATCTTCTATAATAAAGATGGGGACAGACCTATATTAGAGCCTGTAATGACAGAGCAAGGGATAACAGTTTTAAACTTAAAGAGGGTAGATTTGGAAGAAATTTTTTGTGATGAGAGTGGTGAAACACTGGATCAGATAGCTTAGAGAGGCTGTAGATGCCCCACAGCTGGAAACATTCAAGGTCAGGTTGGACGGGGTCTTTTTTGAGTTGTGCTGTGAAACCAGTTGAGTTGTGTGCACATCATATTTCATTTAACTCAAAGACTAAATTGGATTTTTTTCTAACTGCAGAATTAAACATGCTGTATTATTAGCTCTTAAGAATCCAATTGTGTGAAAAGGTCTCACTCTGTAACCCAGAAGGGTTGAAGACTTTCAGAGGTATCAGAATTGAAAAGGCTTGATCCAGAAGTCAAGAAGTAATTACTCTGAAGTCTTGCTTTACTCTATTCAATGTGCAGGGCTTTGTCGCTTATACAGCATGTCCCTGTACCCCACTTTCTTCTGCAGCATGGCCACCACCAGGATCTCTCTTTTCCAACTCAAAGGTGAATGTTAAATAATGTGGTCAAGGATGAAGAACTGCCAACATGAACAAGGCTACAGAGGCTTTACTGTTCAGTTGCAAAGTGACTTTTAATCTGACTTTGTCAGTGCCTGGGTGGTCCTGGCTATTAGCCTGTATAAGAAAAAATGTTCCAGTTCAGAGACAGAGTGAACTTGCATCTTTGTTTTCCTACCACATTTTAGATATATGGTATTAAACACCACAAGCCAGCTACTTCCTGATGTCACTGTAGCATAATTTACAACATTGCAGCCAGATTGATTTTGCTGTAATCATCATTAATTTAGAATGATTTGCTGCCTTCCCCGTAGACTTCATGTATTTACATTTCAGAAAATCAAACTGGATTCCAAATTACAGTTTTGTTTTTCAAACAATAGAGGAGACCAAAACAAATTTTGAGATTCACCATTAGATATAGTAATCCATTGTCTATTATTTTTTAAAGGAACTGCTGTCCCCAAGACAAGACCATTAGTTGCCAGGAAGAACATCCAAGCAATGGTGAGTCTGGACAGATTTGTGGGACACAGATCTAGAAATTCAGCAAAAGAATTTTAGACTGTCTCTATTAATGGTTGGACTAACATGGATCATATATATGAGCTGCTATAAATACATGCATCTATATGGCTTTGAACAGTTAGTAAGGGATTAATACTAAAATATATGTAGTTCTCCAGTTGTAATAGGCCATTTCCAGCTATCTTTTTGTTTTTGAAACTTTGTATAGGAGAGATTAGCAAAGCTGGCAACAATATTTTATGCATTTGCCTGCCTTCAGAAACATGATTATTCAAGTGAGGTCTTCTTTATGAGTCCTGGCATCCACCAGGATAGCAGGCATTTCAGGGAGCTGTGATTGTGTCCAAATGTGTGCTCACCTTCCCCGGGTGAGTGCAGGGACTGCGGAACAAGGTGTCAGGGACATTCATCTGAATAACTGCACTGGCTTAATTTTCCACTATTTTGACAGAAAGTCCTAAACATCCCTGGTAATTTTAAGGTGACAATACTGCTCTCTATGGTCTCACCCCCAAAATGCCTTTAAAAATTATTTCCAAATGCTGCCTTTATAAGAAGCAATTCTGGAAAAGTCTGGATAAGGGATTTTATAACAACATTTGGATGTTGCATAAAGGGGGTAAGCACCATAACAATTTCTGCTCCATTAAACAAAGAGGGAATTTCAGTTTCCTGAACCTTAAAAAAATCTTCTCCTTAAGATAGACCAAAAGGGAGTTTAAAATAGATGGTTTGTTGTAACTTTAATTTACTTAAATGTGAAGGATTTATTGAACTGTTTAATTCTTTTTGCCCCAGAGGAATTTTATTCCATTGTCACAGTCGTTTTGTTTTGTGGTTAAGGTTATCTTGCTAATGAGCCTGCAACTTGATTTCCAGTAATGAACTGAAGCTCACTTAAAGTGATGTCTGTAGAAAGGTAAAGGGAGGTATGGACACAGCTGAGAAAACTTCTACCAAGATGTTAATTATAATTTATCATTATTCTTCCAAGCCTACGTATTCTTTAACTGTAAAATATAAATAATTTCCCAAAGGTATTATGGTACTGTTCTATTTTGATTTCTCAATCATATTGTTGTTTTTCTTGAGGGCTGCTATTGTAGAATTACAATCAAGAAATAAGACCTTACTTCACCTCAGACAGAACTTTATTAGTGCTTGCTTGGGGTGATATTAATGTGTAGGGTGTTAACTGCTCTGTTTGAACAGTTCACACTGTTGCTTAGCAAATGTGGAAGAATTCAAGGTCTTTTGGAAAAACAGGCAGATACTTACCTTCCCATAACAGCTTCAATAGTGCAGATAAATGTTGTCTTCAGTTTCTATAGGAAAATGGGACAAAAAAGGAGAAGGAAAGGGAATAGTTACTTGAAAAGAGAACAGCAGACTTGTGAGAACTATAAAAGGACACTTAGTATTTGTATTAGCATTTGGAAAAAGAAACAACAAAAACAGCAATGAAAACAAAAGCAAAAAGGCAAGAAAACAGAAAATGTCCATAGTATCATTGTCCATAATATAATTGACTAGCAGCAATCTTACAGGAACCCACAAGTACCCAGGCAAAAAAGCAGTCTTAATATAACTGCAAATGCACTAGCACTACATGTATTAAAAGGATAAGATCATATAATTGTTTTGGTTGGAAAAGACCTTTAGGATCTTCGAGCCCAACCATTAACCTAACTCTACCAAGTCCAGTGTTAAGCCATATTCTTAAGCACCACATCTACACATCTTTTAAACACCTCCAGAGATGGTGATTTAACCACCACGCAGGGCAGCCTGTTCCAGTGTTTGATAACCCTTTCAGTGATGATCTGTCCTTCTTCCCATTCCAGTTCCCTCAGAGGGAATTTCTTGTATATTTGTTACTCTACTGACATTTTCAGTTGCTTCTGATGAGGGATGAATGGCCTTGTTTCAGTAAAAAAGTGGTTGTAAGAAGGGTGCTTGCAAGTAGGGTATTTTTAATCCTCAAAGCAGACCATACTAGTTGTGCATAACAGCTCTGTTTCAATGTAGGCTATTATAGAACCATAGAATCATGGAATCTGAGCAGACCCTGCTTACCAAAAGGAAGAAAGACCACTTACTGTTGTTCAGAGACAGGAATTTCTGCTTATTGGTCTGGCTGAAGATAATCTACTTAGAGGTGGCATCTGGTAGTTAAATACAAAGTGAGATCATCCAATTTCAGGTATGTAAAAAACGCAGCAAAATATCTATGAGATATACAGTTTCCCTAGGGGAAGATGTGTACTTACTTTCCATAAAAAGTGAGGACAATTTATCAGCTGGATATGTGTAAGCAAGCAAGTTTTGCTTCTGTCTCAGACATTTTCACAGGAAGGGAAGGAGAAATATTGTCTTCACAAGTAACAGTTCCAATTGTCTTGTTAGCTTACATATGTTACTGTGCTAAAAGTTCACACAAAAATTGGTGGCCAGAAACTGCCAGCTTGAAGGGACCTAGAAGGAAGGCTGGGAGATCCTTAGTCTTCACAAAGTCCAAAGACACTCAGTCCTCAGCACCTGTAAGCCTGCATGTCAGATACATGATTTTTGTTTGTTTCCCACCCTAGGAAATATGTGGTAATGAAGATTCCTGATTCACTTATTACTATCACAAAACAACATGCAAGTGGAAAAACTGTTTTTTCTGCAACTTACATTTGCCTCTGCAGAGATGCAAGGACTCCCAACCAGCAGCAGTGTCCCACAGAACTGTGTCTGAGCCCACCTTGGGATGTTTAAAGTGCCCTATGTAAACTAAACCTGTTGCTACATGAAGGACACAGACAAGCCTATGTCCTCCATTCCTTCTGTTACTTAATTTGATGTATTTGTAGTGTAAGCTGCAGCTTAACTTTAATTGGGAGCAACTCCAGGAAAATGTATGGGGGGTAGGCATTTTTCCTGAGATGCTTCTGCCTCTGCAGTGTTAGTCCTGCCCTTTGAATGGCTCCTGCTGAAACGTCATCTTGTGGACTTTGATTGCCACTGCCTTGCAAATCTTCTCAGACCTGTCCTTTAAGCAGGAATTAGTATCCTGGTATGCTCATCTGGAAGTAGTACCTTTTATTTTCCTCAAATTCCTCCTTGTGGACTATGAGGTACCTCCAGCAAACTGCTGTACAGGGATGGCAGACTAGAAAGTTAATGTGATAATTTAATGGGGCTGAGCTAGAAAGGAAAACACTGTCAAGTGAGAGGTGCTGAGGTTCAGACACTTAGTTATTTCCTCAAACTGGGACAAAACATCACATTCTCTGATACTCTACTCATGAAAGAAATATTTATTTCTAAAATTGGTACTGAAATGGCTACCTTTGACTTTACTGTTTGCACCTATTACACAATATATTGCAGAAAAATGGAATTTGTTATGCTGGAACTGGCATGAAATGTCCTGGCTTCTCCAAACCAAAGCATTTCTATGGTCTCCTGGGATTGTCAGTAGGCACACATTCTTGTGGAGCATCTCACTTCAGTGTTGCTTCAATAGCATTCACAGATGGAAAAACACTCTCAGAAAATGTTCAGCCGTGGCTAATCATAGATATCTCCTGTTGATTAGGGACTGCTTGACTCCAAGGCTTTTTTTGGTTAAATACACTCTCACAAATGTATACATAAGAGCCTAAGTCTATGAATTGTACTCAGAGACATTACATATTACCAAATCACTCTTCTCACTCAAGACTATGATTTTTTTCCCTTATTAACATTTGAGTCTGTGAGTAGTTTGGTAGTGGGATGTTTCTCATACTGGCCAAGATTTCCAGTAAATAACACAGATTATGGAGACCAAATAATCAATACTTTAAAATGATGGGACTTTTAATAGATGTTCTGGACAAGCAATGTGGCTACATCAAGCCCACAAAAAAGAGAGCATTATCCTGTATTCAGCTTTATAAATCTTGGATTATCAGTAATCTGTTGCAAGTACAAAACAAGTCTTCAGAACTAATTTGGGCTATGCAAAAATGCCTGAGGGAAAAAAGAAGGCAATTGCACCGTTATTTAAACTGACACCTGGTGCACATTTCAATGTTTCATTGAAAGGGAAGTGCTGCAAGGACCTTTATCCTCAGGATGCCATCAGATCTACTGTTTCACATAAAGCCTTGGAAACCCAGTCGAAGGTGTTGAAACAACTCAGACTGGAAAGTGGCAAGAATAGATGTGAAATTTGCAATAATTTTAACCCATGACCTGTCAATATTCTTCTGACATGGAGAAAAGCAGCTACTCCAAGAGGAGGTAATGCCTCTTGCAGCCAGAAGAAGACATGATTGACAGCAATCCCAACAAGAGCAGAAATTTGCTTTTAGCCACAACTTGTTCATTTTAGGAGAGGGTGACATTTCGCAGGCCAATGCCAGTGCTGTGGAAAAACATGATCCTGCTTGCAGTGTGTAATAATTCTGTGCTGTTTCTTAATGTGAGTCAGGCGCATCCGCATTTCTGGCATCAACTGAGGTTCTCCCAGAAGGTCTATTCTGAGCTCCCTGTGCAATGAAGTAAGAGCTGTGCATATGTCAGTGTATTAAAGGTTCTGCATGCTGTGAAACCCTGTTAAGGAATTTTCTCACAGGCTCCTCATGCTTTTATATTTGGGGCTCAGCAACCCTGCAATGGCACAAAAGTCTGGTGAGGAGCATGGCTTTGATTTCAACTGCCAAGTAATAGAGGCTTAAGCCAAACTTCCCTTCCTTAAAGCATAATTTAGCAAACTGCTGTTAATTCTTGTTATTTCAGTGACACAGAAACGAAGAGCATGAATTCAAAGAACAGGAGCTGCCTAAGTATGAACTCTTATTGAAATTTAAAATACTCCCAAGAAACTAAAGGATGACTGTTCAGCTGCTGTACTATACATCACAAATAATGGAATACAGGGAATTGTCTCACATACTGATATTATTGGTAGCATGGACACTTTCTGCACACCTTGAACTGATAAAAATTCACCATAAACTCCCACAGCTCAAGAATGCCTCTTTGAATCTCAGTGTTGATTAAGAAGAGTTAATCTAAACATCAAAATCACTTTTTCCAAAACCAGTTTTTCTACTGAACAACAGCTTCATTGACAAACATGCTTTAGAAGATGATTACTCTGTGCATAAAAGGCTGCAGTTTCAAATGAGAAAAAGCAGCTTGTATTAATTTACTAATATGCTGTAATAAAGATTTCTAAATACTTCTGGTTTATTTACTTCCTCTCCTTAAGCATGTCTTGGGCAGGAAAACTGGAATGTCAGCACTGGACACTACAAGGCTTCCTGCAGAAGTAGAAGTGCCTAAAGAGGAAAACTCATCAGGCTGCACTTTTTTGTGTCAAGCTAACTCCAAATAGGTACATTCTTATAATTCAGAATCCATTTTTATCCTAAGATCTCTTCTGTATCTGACAACAGGGATGGCAGTCAAGGTCATGAGTTCAGGACATGGATGCTTATCTGACCTTATCTGACATATTTGACCTGACAAGGAAAGACTAAATTTTCTCAGAGTAAAGTTGGTTTTCAAAAAAATAATCTAAGTTCCTTGAGAACTGTGATTAAGGTAACTATTTGCCCAGATAAAAGAGTTCTGCTGGAAATGCTGAATTCTAGGTAAAAAGAAACCTTTATGTTTGCATCTGAGTGAACTTCTTCCTCCATATTGCTCAGTTCTCACCCAAGGAGAACAATAAGGTGTATCAGTACTTATGTTATTCAACCCTCAGAAAAGCTCAGGTTTCAACTACACCCATTTAATGGTACTTGAGGATCAGGATAAACCAGCTAAGACTTAATTTTCTAGTAATGAAATGCCATTTTCTCTAGTCTAGAGCAATCAATAATACACTGGTGTTAATGGTCAGTACTGTCTGCCCTTGGCTTCTTATATGTCAAAAAGCTATCAAAATGCCAGTCACTATTATAACAGTTCAAACTGAATGAGTTGCTGACATTAAGGAGCAATGTTATTACAAATCACTGCCATGGCTGCAGTTACATGTTATGAGGACCAGATCCTGGTGATGTTACCCATGTAAACTAGACAAATTTAACAATTGTTTATTTCCAGAACTTGATCAACAGTGAAAAGTTCAGATCAACAGCATTTTGTCAGATAGACAGAACCTGATTTAAAAGCTGTTAATAGTATGCTAGTGCAATATCTCACTGAACCTTGCACAAGCACTGTTTTCCTTAACAATGCCATAAACAGGGTACTTTTAGAATAATAAAAAAGTAGCCTCTGCAATAAAAAATTACAAAAAGGGCAGTTTATTATTGTTACAAAAATGTTACTAGTGAAGAAACAAACATTATTTAAATGACTGTACCAATTCACATCAGAAGACACTGTAAGACACAAGATATGCCATCCATAAATGTCCCTTTGTTTCAGTGCAATGATCAGGTAAGTGCATTTGTATTTTTTAGGAATAGTATTTATTATTCTTTATCTATCTTTCTCACCTAGGATCCTCCAGAAGTATCACTTATAGCAACAGAAAGGAGTAGAATATACTGACTGCCATTTGGATTCCAGTCAGTGTCACTAGCTCCGTGCAGATACAACTCTAATTTCCTATCCACTGCTATGCAAGCAGAGTTGTTGTATAACACACTTCTTTTATTGGAGTAACACAAAAAGATATTCTCCCAGAACTCTCCATCAACAGTGGGATGTCAGCCCATCTGGAAAGTTGTTTACAGGCCATCTGAAAGGGGGACAGAGAAAAGGATTGACTCATAGCAGGCAGATTCATAAACAAAGACCCAAATATCATTGTCTCCAAAGGAATAGTGCAAGAGCTAAGCTCTCTCACATTTGGAATTTGTAGAGCCAGTACTTCCACAGCAGATAACCCCAGCTGACCTTTCCAGCATTCAAAGGATAATAGCTTTGCTGAGATGAACCAGTATTGAACATTTTTTCCAGTGCATCAGGCAATAAAACCTCTTGGTTAACAGTGTCTCTGCTGCCTTTCTTCATCTTACATAGCTGTGGCAGAAGCCAATGAACAGAGACCAGTTACAAGCAAACACTGTATTTCTTTTGTTCAAATTCCATTACCACCTTCTTTCATTATATCTGAAATATATCTTGTTCTAAACCTGCCTGATGGGTGGTGGGAAAAGCAATTAACCTTTAAAACTTTGGTGCCATAGTGTAATTGGTACCCCCCTTTCTTCCTTCATGACCATTTCAAATGCATGCTATTAAAATCTCTTCAGTACCTCAGGATTTATTTGTAAGTTATTCTAATCCAGTTTCAGAGACAGGTAAGATTCCCAATGCTAAAGGTGTAGGTATTTCACAGAATCACAGTAACACAGAATCACAGAATTACCTTGGTTGGAAAAGACTTTCAAGATCCAACCATCAAGCTAACACAGGCAAGTCCTTAACTAAGCCATATCCCTAAGTACTATGTCTATACAGCTCTTCAATACCTGCAGGGATGGTGACTCTACCACTGTCCTGAGCAGCCTGTTCCAATGCCTGATAACCCTTTTGGTGAAGAAGTTCTTCCTAACATGCAATCTAACATGCCCAGCACAACTTGAGGCCATTTCCTCTTGTCCTATCACGTCTAACTTCATTTAACTGTTTGATCACCACCTCTTTACGACCTCCTTTCAGGCAGTTGTAGAGAACAACAGTCACCCCTCGAGCTTCCTTTGCTCTAGGCTAAACAGCCCCAGCTCCCTCAGCTGCTCCTTGTAAGACACATGCTCCAAACCCTTCATCAGCTTTGTTGCCCTTTGGACACACTCTAGTAGCTCAATTTTCTTTTCTGTAGTGAGGAGCCCAAACCTGCACACCGTACTCAAGGTACAGCCCACCAGTGCTGAATACAGGTCTAAAATCACCTCCCTGATCCTGCTGGCCACATGATTCCTTATACAGGTCAAGATGCCATTGGCCTTCTTGGCTACCAGGTCACACAGCTAGTTCACGTTCAGCTGACTGCCAACCAACACGCTCAGGTCCCTCTCTGCTGGGCAGCTCTCCAGCCACTCCTCCCCAAGCTTGCAGTGCTGCTGGGTGTGGCTGTCACTGAAGTGGCCAAAGCAGAACCCAACATTTTGCCTTGTTGAAGCTCATGCTTTTGCCCATTGGTCGAGCCTGTCTAGATCCTTATGTAGAGCCTCCTTACCTTCAGACAGATCAATACTTCCACCCAGCTTAGTGTCATCTGCAAATTTCTTAAGGATGCACTCTATCTTCTCCTCTAGGTCACTGATAAAGATGTTAAACAGGAGCAGCCCCAGCACTGAGCCCTGGGGAACACCACTCGTGACCAGCTGCCAGTTCCATTGAACACAACTCTTTGGGCCTAGCCATCCAACCAGTTTTTAACCCACTAAAGTGTTTGCCCATCCAAGCCATGAGCAAAAATACCAAGTCAAATACCTTATTAAGGTCAAGATAGGTAACGTCAAACAGCCTCTCCCTCATTCAATAAATAGGTCACCCTGTCATAGAAGCAGATGAGGTTTGTCAAACAGGACCTGCCTTTCATAAACCTAAGTGGGCTAAGTGGGCCTGATCACCTGGCTATCCTGCATGTGCTGTATAATGGTACTTAGGACAATCTGCTCCATCACATTTCCCAGCACTAAAATCAAGCTGACACACCTGTAATTTCACAGATAATCCTTCCATCTGTTCTTATATCCAGGTGCCACAGTGGCTGACTTCCAATCTGTTGGTACCTCCCTGGTTAGCCATGACAGTTGTTTGCAAACCCCAGGTGCTTTAAAGCAAAAGAATTAACAGCTAACTGCCTTCCAAAACTTACATTTCCTAGGATATTACCTTTATCACATACAAGATAAAGCTTGTTTAGTTGCAACACAATTATTTGAACTATGGCTCTGAACAAGAAATCACTAGTTTTCGTACAGCCTCAAAGAAAAAACACATTTCCCTCTGAAAGAGAAATTAAATATGTACATATTGTTCAGCTTCAGTGCATCCCCAGACACAAGCCTACCATATGCCTTCTATGTTTTTATTACTACTATTTTTGTATTTTGGGAAATACCCAAAACAAGCACTTCCTTCCTTGCCTTGGTAAAGTTCTGAAGTGGTGACAGCTGACTCAACTGACTTCTGTGTGCAGGGCAAATTAACAGGGCCACACCATAGAAACCTTTTATCTACTACACATTTAAGTATACCCACTGTATCATATTAATAACTGTTATTTGATATGAAGGTAAGTACAAGCTTCCGGACTCTGGAAGCCCCTCTAGAAAGCAGTTTATGTCAGAGCTGAGGATACTGAACCAAAGCAATACTCAATTTCTTAATATTGCACTACTGCCAGCTCAGCTGTCCTTTGCTGAACAAAAGGGGTCCAAGGGAAGGGTATCTTAAAAAAAAAAGAAAAAAAAAAAAAGAAAAAAAAAGTCCAGGGAATAAGAAACATTGTTCTGTGATTAATGTAAATCCCATGGAATCACCTAAGCTTGTGGTGGTTAAGACGCTGACTCCAGGGTGAGAAGCAATGGAATCAGTTATTATGAGAAAAATGCTCCCTTATATACTTTTACAGTGGGAACTGAGAATAAGCAATCAGGGTACAGAGAATGTAAACAGCACTCACACCTGCACACCTTGGCACATACACAGACCTTGGGTTCCCAGGATGTAACCAATCACACACCAAACACACGATAAACGTTCTCATTTTTGTCAATATTCATGGTGCTGCTCACAGCAAGCCCTTGCCTTAGCTGGTCTCATATTGTTTTATCTATTTTACAGATAGAGGAGGCCCTTTTTCTTTTCCTGTGGCTATTCTCCACATAAACTTAGTTGCTTATCTCAGGTGTTATCATGAAGCAGTCCTATATGCATACCTTCCCTTGAAGCAGGTGGCTCAGGCACATCCTCCTCTCTTGTAGATGTCAGGTTTCCAGGCACTGCCAGTGAAGTGAAACCTGGGCAGAGGTGGGTGACATCTGCAGCAGCTTGTGCTGAATGTCACCCTTGAAGTGCAAGTTCAATAAAGCAATCATACACCTTGAAGGAAAATACAGGTGTTCCCCTGTGACAACTCACTAGGGTCACAAATGTCATGGCAGCATACCATCTCCATACACAGACATCATTGCACCCCATAAAAATAATAACAAAAAAGCTTTTAATTAATAGGTCCCAGGAATGCAACAATATTATGTGTATCCAGGCATAAGGAGCTAAAGAGACTGGATCAGGTCTGGCAGAAACAGGAATACAGTCTGGAGAGCCCACATTTCTTGTAAACTTTGATTTCATGCTGGCCACCCAGCTACACCATTTCCTTCACCTGGGAGTTAGCTATTGGTGGCCCAAGAATGCAGAGTTTATGTATCTTCATGTTACGACCTACATCCCTCCTTTCTCATTCAAACTTGCAAGGTATGCCTGGCAATGAACAGATATCAGTGCTTAACTTCCAAAGAATTTGTCAATGGCTTAACAACTTATTCCTGGATTATAGCTCCCTACCTTACCTTATTACATGGAATTACATTTATAGCAATATTTTATATAAATCCCACCTACTTCCTCCCACTCATGACTAGGTGTGCCTTGAGGTTGAGGCTGCAATGTACCCAAGACAACCTGCACCATAATTCTCATCTTGAGGGTTCAATGGCAGATTCACAGGTCCACATCACATCACTTCTGCTTCTGTTGATACACAGGAATTGGATCTGGGTAGGGGGGACAGAACACCTCAGATGATTCAGCATTGAACTGCAAGGTAGCAAATGTAAAGTCTCCCTGGTCATTTCGTAGAATCACAGAATCACAGAATTATTGAGCTGGAAAAGACCTCTGAGATCATCAAGTCCAACTTATGACCTAACACGACCACATGAGCTAGACCATGGCACTAAGCACCACATCCAGTATTTCCTTAAACACTTCCAAGGATGGTGACTCCACCACTTCTCTGGCAGTCCATTTCAATGTCTGATCACCCTCTCTATGAGGAAGTGCTTCCTAATATCCAACCTAAACCTCCCCTCCCCTGCAGCTTCAGGCCATGCCCTCTCATCCTGTCACTAATTGCCTGGGAGAAGAGCTTGAACCCCATCTGACTACAACCTTCCTTCAGGTAGTTGTAGAGGGTGATAAGATCCCCCCTAAGTCTTGTCCAGGCAAACCAACCACAGCTCCCTCAGCCTATCTGTTCTGGTTTGGTTTGGTGGGGTTTTTGGTAGCGGGGGAAGGGCCACAGGAGTGGTTCAGGTAAAAAGCTGAGAAGTTCCACTTCTCCAAAACCAGCCAAGGAGCCACTAGAGGGACAACAGAAGTGCCTCAGCGATTAACATACGAAAGAACTGAGACAAGACCTGAGCAGAGAAGCACTTAAAGGAGAAGAGCGGTGCTGAGGAAGCAGACCGGTGCTGGTGGTTGGTGAGGAAGAAGGGGAAGAAGGTGCCCAAGCAGAAGTTTCCCTGTAACCCATGGCGAGATGGCAGCTGTCCCCCTGCACTCAGGGAGGAACGTGGTGGAACATTCCCTGAAAGTGCCAGGAGGGGTGAACTTGGCCACTGGACTTGGATTTTGTGGCCAGAGGATTTGCTGCCTGTGGACTCTGATGAGGCAGCTTTGGAAGACCCCGGCACCAGGGGAGTTTGTTCCCAAAGTGCCCGTGACTCTGTGGGAAGCCCAGGCTGGAGCAGCTCCGGACCCCGTGGGAAGGACTCATGAAGGAGAGGTTCATGGAGGACTCTCTCCCATGAGAGGGACCCCATAGGGAAGCAGGGAAGGACTGTAAGGAATCCTTCTTCCTGAGGAGGAAGGAGCAGCAGGAACCACCAGCCTGTGAACTGACTCTAAACCCCATCCCCTGTCCCCCTGTGCCGCTGGGGGGAGGAGGGAGAGAAACTGGGAACAAAGTGATTTGGGCCTGGGAAGAAGGGAGGGGTGGGGTAACGTATGCAAGCCCTGCTCTGTGTGTTGTCTGTGTCCTGTGTGTGTTTGATTGGTGTGAGATTAAATTATTATTTTTTCCCCAAGTTGAGTCTTTTTGGCCCGGGACCTTAATCAGTGAAGAACCCTCCTTGTCCTTTGTCTCGACCCATGAGCTTCTAGTTGGGTTTGTCCTCCCCATCCCAGAGTGTGTGGGGGGGTAGCTGAGTGAGAGGCCATGTGGCTATTCCTTTGTTGTCATGCTGGGCCCAAACCACAACACTATCCCTATAACACTTTCCCTTTACTCCTTTCCCCAGCCTTGTTGCTCTCCTCTGGACCTGCTCCAGCACCTCAATATCCTTCTTGAAGTGAGGGGCCCAGAACTGCACACAGTACTGGAGGTGAGGCCTCACCAGTGCTGTGCACAGGGGGAGAATCACATCCCTGCTCCTGCTGGCCACACTATTCCTGATACAAGCCAGGATGCCATTGGCCTTCCAGGCCACCTGGGCACACTGCTGGCTCATGTTCAACTGGTTGTCAGCCAGTACTCCCGGGTCCCTCTCTGCTGGGCTGCTCTCCAGCCACTCTTCCCCCAGCCTGTAGTGCTGCCTGGGGTTATTGTGGCCAAAGTTCAGGACCCTGCACTTGTTCTTGTTGAATTTCATGCCTTTGGCCTCAGCCCATTGACCCAGCCTGTCCAGGTCCCTCTGCAGCTTCTTCCTGCCCTCTGGCAGATCGACACTCCCCCCAGCTTGGTGTGATCTGCGAACTTACTGAGGGTGGACTCCATCCCCACATCCAGGTCATCAATAAAGATGTTGAACAGGACTGGGCCCAGTACTGATCCCTGGGGGACACCACTGGTCACCGGACACCAGCTGGATGCAGCTCCATTCACCATCACTCTCTGGGCCTGGTCATCCAACCAGTTTTCAACCCAGCGAAGGGGGCACCTGTCCAAGCTGTGGATTGCTGGCTTCTCCAGGAGGATGCTGTGGGAGACTGTGTGAGAGGCCTTGCTGAAGTCGAGGTAGACCTCAACCACAGCCTTCCCCTCATCCGCTAGGCAGGTCACCCAGTCATAGAAGGAGATGAGACCTTCCTGTCCTAAACCCATGTTGGCTGGACCTGATCCCCTGGTTGCCTTCTACATGCCACTTGATGGCACTCAGGATGATCTGTTCCATAACCTTGCCAGGCACTGTGTTCAGGCTGACAGGCCTATAGTTCCCTGGATCTTCCTTCCAGCCCTTCCTGTGGGTGGGCATCACGTTGGCCAAACTCCGGTCGTCTGGGACCTCCCCAGTCAGCCAGGACTAGTGATAAATGACTGAGAGCATCTTGGCCAGTTCTTCCATCAGCTCCCTCAGCACCCTAGGATGAGTCCCATCTGGAACCATGGACTTGTTGGAATGTAAGTGGCACAGCAGGTCACTACCTACTTCCTCAGGGATTACAGGAGGGGTGTTCTGCTCCCTATCCCTGTCTACCAGCTCAGGAGACCAGTTGCCCCAAGGATAACCAGCCTTTTTGTTAAAGACTGAGGCAAAGAATGCAGCTGCTGAGGGAACTTCAAAATGGGGACAAGTGGAGAGGTTCCTGTGTCAACCCGGCATAAAAACCATTCCCCTGATGTGTCCTTTTGGTGCAAAAGATTCTGGCTCCCATCACCCACTGCATGCCTGAATTTTCAGATTGTGTTTCCTCTGCTTTGATAGTGGTCTCCCTAGTCCCTTCCTCTTTGTCTTGAATCTCTTTTACCAATCCAGATGCAACTTGCTCTTCTCCATATGAGGACAAACCACACATCAGACAAGAAAATTACTTCCAACGGATTTACTAACAGAGCCAGGAAAACAGTCCTTTGCAGAAGGGATTTTTCAATGCTCAGTGTGCCTATGCCAAAATGCCTCAGCAGATTCTCTTGTCTTCACTTCTCTGCTGAACTAATTACATTGCTGAAGTCTGTTACTGTTGTTCTCAGGGAAGCCATGGAATAAACTAGATAATTGAAGCCATAGAAGTGGCAAATGTCCTGTGTCCTATTCACCTGCTCTTCCTGCTCTAGGAAGGATGTGGGTTTATCTTGAGAGGAAAGACATCACATCAGTTCTGTTTCTATCTTTTTCCAAAATCAGCTGCTAAGTGAAATAACAACGTGTGCACAGGAACACTAACAGAGCTTTGTTTTTCCTCCTCGTTAAAAGCGAGCAGCTGCTTAGTGTTTCACAGAGCAAGATAAGCAATGTGACTGTTTGTGGCCATTCACATACCTTGATTTGTTTCAGTTTATTGTGTTCTCAACAGAATTTCTTAGAGCTTTGGGACTGGAAAAAAGCCCAAAGAATATAAAAATCATTAAATTGCTAAGAAGAAAAAAAACAAAGCAAGTAAACAAATTGTGCGTTAATAGCTCTTTATGAAGTGGCTTTGGTGACAAGAGAACTAGAACAACATGGTCTTGGCAAGCAGGATGTTGTGTTAGCTGCACAAACTTTGCCTGTGCTCTCTTAATAGTTGGGTGGGATCTTCTTTCCAAATTTCATGGAAAGACTGATTTGCAGGTTGAAAAGAAGATTAGTTATTTTTTAAGTATACAGCATTTAAACAAAAAACTTCCAGTATTCCAAATCAGGTTTTCTCTTTACTTAGCAACTATCTCCAACTCTTATTTATTTTCCAGAGATCCTTTATCTTGCCAGATTAACATCATTGTTTCCTTCCTCAGAACAGATCTATCCTTCTCTTGAGCTCTTCTTTATTATAGGTTGTCTGGAAAGAGAGAAAATTAAAGATGGGTAGGTAGAAATTAGAAGAGTTGATATCATGTCTTCAGTTATGGTTTGAATTTTATAACTTCATAAATTTCTTGAGATTGTATAGTGTAGTTAGTATCTCTTGAACAGACCCTTGCTTGTCATGGTTCCACTTCCATGAATGAGGAATATAAATATTTCTATGAATCACCAGCTAAACCACTGCCACAATCAAATGGTCAGGGTCCTGAATGGCCACATAGTAAATGCACGCTCTCTAAATCATTTTAGCATATATAAAGATTTAATGGGAAAGGGAAGCTGAGGGAAACCCAAACAGATCCCATCCCCCTTCCCTTCTTCCCTTTGCCCTCATCCTGTGCTCCTTCCTGGTCATGTAAGGCAGTATAAAAGCTCACCCTCTCTGCTCCCATGCCAGCCTACTTATGTTGTGCCTGTATTCATTGAGTCACAGAGTCACAGAATTACAAAATGGTTTGAGTTGGAAGGGAACTTAACAATCATTGAGTCCCAACTCTCCTGCATGGGCAGGGACACCTTCCATTAGAACAGGCTGCTCAGAGCCCCATCCAACCTGCCTCTGAACACCTCCAGGGATGGAGCCCCCACAACATCTCTGGGCAGCCTGTTCCAGTGTCTCACCACCCTTACAATGAAGAATTTCCACCTGATCTCTAATCTGAATCTCTCCTTTCAGCTTAAAACCATTACCCTTTGTCCTCTCACTGCAAGCCCCTGTAAAAAGACCCTCCCCAGCTTTCCTGTAGGCCCCCTTCAGGTGCTGGAAGGCCACTATGAGGTCCCCCATGACCCTTCTCTTCTTCAGACTGAACAACCCCAACTCCCTCAGCCTGTCCTCATAAGAGAGGTGCTCCAGCCCTCGAATCATTTTCGTGGCCCTTCTCTGGACACATTCCAACAGGTCCACATCTTTCTTGTGCTGGGGTCACCAGAGCTGGATGCAGTATTCTAGGTGAGGTCTCACCAGGGCAGAGTAGAGGGGCAGAATCACCTCTCTTGATCTGCTGGCCACACTTCTTTTGATACAGCCCAGGATGGAGTTGGCCTTCTGGGCTGCAACTGCACATTGGTGGCTCATGTCCAGCTTTTGATCCACTAGTACCCCCAGGTCCTTTTCCACAGGGCTGCTCTCAAGTGTGACCTCCCCCAGCCTGTATTCATATCTTGGGTTACCTGGGCCCAGGTGCAGGACCCTGCACTTGGCCTTGTTGAACCTCATGAGGTTCACCTGGGCCCACTTCTCTAGTTTGTCCAGGTCCCTCTGGATGGCATCCCATCCCTCTGGCATGTTGACCGCACCACCCAGCTTAGTGTCATCAGCAAACTTGCTGAGGGTGCTCTCAGTGCCACCGTCAGTATCGTTAATGAAGGTAGTAAACAACACTGGGCCCAGCACTGACCCCTGAGGGACACCACTTGTCACTCTTTTCCATCTGGACTTAGAGGCATTGATTACTCTCCTCTGGACGCAACCATCTAGCCAGTTCCTTATCCACTGAACATCCACCCATCAAGCCCATATCTCTCCAATTCAGTGAGAAGGATGTTGTGGGGGACCGTGTCAAAGGCCTTGCAGAAGTCCAGATAGATGACACCCACTGCTTTTCCCTGATCAACTGATGTAGTCACTTCATTGCAGAAAGTCACTGGGCTGGTCAGGCAGGATTTGCCCCTGGTAAAGAAGTGCTGGCTGTCCTGGATCACCTCCTTGTCCTCCACGTGCCTTATCATGTCTTCTAGGAGGATCTGTTCCATGATCTTCCCAGGCCCAGAGGTGAGGCTGATAGGTCGGTAATTCCCAGGATCTTCCTTTCTACCCTTTTAAAATAACGGGCATAACATGTCCTTTCTTCCAGTCACCAGGGACTTCACCTGACTGCCATGACTTTTCAAATATCCTGGACAGTGTTTTGGCAACTACATCTGCCAATTCCTTCAGGACTCTGGGATGTATCTCATCAGGCCCCATGGACTTGTATATGTTCAGGTTCCTCAGATGGTCACAAACCTTATCTTCACTTACAGTGGGGGGACCTTTGTCTCTCTGGTCTGCATCTTCTGGGCCACCCACATGAGAGCGGTGAGGAGAGGGGCTGCCAGTGAAGACTGAGCCAAAACAGTTGTTGAGAACCTCAGCCTTCTCCTCGCTTGTTGTTACCATTTCACCATTGTGGCTCATCAGGGGGGGTCCTCATGCAACAAACACATAAGCAGTTTGAGTCCAAGGTATATCACGTAGAGCAAACTCAAGCCTCCTTTTATCTTTGAATCAATAAGACCAATGTTTCTGCCTGTCACATTACCTGTTTTCTCCACAATCTGAGTCACTGGAATTAGAGTGGTCTGGAGACAAAAGCCAAAAATGAAGATTTGTTGTAATGTTCATAAACTAAACAAAATGTTGAATTATTGTAGTTCCTGAACAGTACACTTGCAAGGGATTTCTATGGAAATGCTTATGTGGTCTCTGTTTCACAAATGCCCCACAGATGATGAAATGGATTCATATTGGCCAAAGAGCCATGGGGGAAAGTCTGGGTCCCAGCTTGTTTATGCTTAGCACAAAATGCTGTTTACAGGGCTATAAACTGAAGATGTTTCCAGCAATGCTGCCCTCTCAGCTATGGAAGGATTGCAGAGCCCCAGACCTCACTGGAGCATTCTTGCTGGGTCCTCGTTAATACACTGGCCTAGCCACTTTCTAAGCTCTGTTTATAAATGCCTTCTTATAAAAGCAGTGGTGCACAACAGACAATATATTTTGAGAGGATTATTGTTCTACAAGCAATATAATTGTTTATATTCAGCTTTTGGACTCATGCTTTGCAATGTCATCTAACACTTGTCATAATAAGACCTTTCATTTCAAATTATGTCATGAACAAACCTGCTGATATGAAAAAGGCAGTATATGAACTATTTTTTACTGATGTACCTCATACAGAGCACTCCACAAGGCCAAGGAAGGGGAGCAGATGAGTCTGTTTACTTTGACACAGTCTAAGTAGTGGTTTTCCATAGAGGAATTAATGTTTCCAACAACTTCTGCTGTGATCATAAATAGTGTTGTGGACATTATATGTTTGTATTATCGTAGTGAATAGAGGTTCCCCCCAGTATGAGAGCTCAGTGTGCTCACTGTTTGTCTTGTCTACTCCAAAGTGTTTCCATCCAGTTACTAACAAGGTGCAGAAGGGCTTTGATCCACTGCTAGGAAAAGACTGGCTAAATAAGGAAAAAACATCATGCACAAACACAAAGTGATCAGGGAGATGGCTTTAGCCATAATAAATTAAGCTGTGTTTTGCTATAATTCTGGAGACTAACTTATCAACAAATTCATGGTAGTCACTTTTCTTGGTAAAAATGTTACCAGTAAATTAATTTACTTTCTGCTTCTCACTGACTTGAAAGGAAAGGTCAGATCTACCACAAACCATTTCAGATATGTATAGCATTTCCATCCTAATATCCCTATCAATAATGTTCCACATATTTGAGATGGATTACCATTCCACTCAAATTCCAGTGATTCTGGACACCAGAACACAAAAGAAGTTTTCTGATATGAACACATTGGTAAGCAGGTACCACCTGAAAGCAACGCACAAGTACGACTTTTGCTTATCAAGTTGTTTGCTCACTTGACACGTGTTTCCACAGTCTTAGATTGTGAGCTTCCTGAATCTGGGACTGCTTCATGACACTTGACTGTGTACATTATGATCCTGAATCCTGTTGCAAGTTCTTTAACCCAGAGAAACAGAGATGAAGATGAAAGCTTATTAAGTTGTGTCCTCTCTTGGCAGGGAATATGCCTACCTCCTCAAAACATCCCCTGCTTAGAAGACAGGACGAGATCGATTATTTTCAGATGAAAACTAGAGGCTAATTTGGTGCTTCTATTCATTCCTTCATTCTTCTGAGTCTTCCTTTGCCCTTTCTGTCACTTTATTCTTCATGTATTATTATTCTTGTCGAAGCGCAGCTTTTACTTCACAGGATTTTCTAATGTGAGTGGTAAAACTTAGTTTCTGCAACTGAATTTAAGTCCATAAAGGAATTACTAGGCTTTATCTGCATAAAGACTCAAAGCTTGAATTCATAATGATTCATCTACTGCTATACACACCTCCAAATTAGAAGTGTAAACATGAAATACAGGGAACAATTAATCAACGACTAATAGAGACTAATTATTTTGCTGCTACAAGACAATAAGAGATCTTTAATGTCATCTTACTTTCAGACAAACTTCACACACCTACGACTTGTCAGCTGAAATTTGCCATGGGATGAATGGCATGTTGAAAGATAGCAGAGAGGTCTCTTGGAGACCCTGGAGTATATGTTACCACCAAGAGTATTTGAGGTGAGCAGAGAAATATCCATTTTAAAAATGCTGTTCCAAAGAAAATCTTCAAATGCTAAGGTTAAACTAACAGAAAATTGTATTGTGAACTTGCAGATAACCAGAAACAAGAGTGTGGGAAGGAGGGAACTGCCTTTATTAATCTCACAAGAAGGCTTAAAACAAGATCCTCACAACCATTATTTAAATGTCATGGCCATTTACTAAGTTGATTAAAACTCATATGGGAAGTGATCTCATTGTAAGTATCTACACATTCTTCTGTGATTGGCATTTCATGTGTGGGCCTCGCATGAGCAGAGGTTTGGGAGATGTAATCTCTTTTCCATCATCAAAAAATGATTAAGTTGCAGGGGTGGTTGAGATCTTGAGGGAGAAGCAAGCCCCTGTGTTTTTAGCAAAGCACAGAAATTGCATTTGAACTGCCATACACACTGCTCTGTCACACTTCAGATAGGTGGAGGGAGCTCATACAGTATGCAAAGCTTGGGATTGCACCATTTTCTATAACTTTTCATATGAACAAGATTTACTTCTTAGCATAGTCAGATCAGTGAAGCCACAATGTCAGTGTGCAGTGCCTGCCTAAGAAGAAACACAATACTAAGAAGGCCCCTCCTGTAGGATGTATGATACAGATGTTACAGGGTCTCAAGAGCATTGGCAGCACCACCTTCTGAATGTTCATCACAAGAAGTGCAGCAATGGAAAGAGATCAGGGAACATTAACAAAAATTCACTTCCTGAGGATAAGAAGTGAAGAAATAGGAAGGACCAAAAGGATTTCCAAGTAATAAGTACTGTAAAAATACAGAAGAAATACAGGCTCAGTGACAGAGCAAACTGTTCACCTCACTGATTTAATGTGATATGTTTCTATTACTTTATCTTCACATGGTATCTACAGTAAGGGAAATCATAACACATTGTATTAGAAGGGAAAATGGTATTTTAAGGTCAGTTGGAGCCTTTCTTCCATGAGGTCCTGGGTTTGTCCCAAAACAAAATGAAAATCTAACTGAAGAAACTTTGAAATGTTTTAAATGTTTGATGAGTTCTTTTCTAGCCAGACTTGCTGCCCATAATTCCTGTGCCAGGACCAGGCAAAATGCTGTGAATTCAAGAACAGATTGCATCCAGGTGATCAGAGAGCCAGAAGCACATAATGGGTAGCTTGTCTGGGCTAAGTGAGAAATGAAGAGGAGTTAATGAAATGTCACTTGCATATGTTCCTGTCCTCTTCCATTTCATGTCTGGATGATATGGTGCCATATTAGAGGTCTGGGCCAAGACAGGCTCTTTTTCACAGGCTTCAGCAGAAGGCATCCATGCCCCACTTCAGCTGTCCCTTTTCTATAGTAAAAGGCATAACAGCTAAAGTAGCCTGATGCTTCTTGGATGGTACCCATCACAGACGAGTGCATGAGATGGATAGTTAGGAGAAACTCTGTAAACAGACCAAAGAGAAATACAAAATCTCTGTCTGATCACGGAGGGATGGATTTAGGAAAGCCAAAGCCCATCTGGATTTGAAACTCGTAAGGGAGCTGAGGAGTGACATGAAAAGCTTCTGCAGGTACTTCATCAGCAAAGGAAAGTCTACAGAAAATATGGACTTGCTGCTGCACAGGACTAGGAACCTGGAGAGAATGAACACAGAAGGATAAGGTGCTCAAGGTTTTCTTCACCTTGGTCTTCAGTGGTAAAATCTGCCTTCACCAATCCCAGGTCCCTGATACCAATAGGGAAATACACAGCAAGACGTGTCCTTGGTAGAGGAAGGTCAGGTTAGGGAACCTATATGCAAACTAGACACCTACAATAGCTATATAACTGGACATATACAAGTCCATGGTGCCTGATGGGATGCACTCAGACTCCTGAGGGAGTTGGCCAATGTAAGGCCACTTCTGTTTGTCTTATTCAGCAGGCCGCAACAGACTGCAGAAACTAAGAGAAGGCAACCCTGTGAAATTCAAAAAGGGAAATGCCAAGTACTGTACCTGGAGATGAAATACCCTGTGCATCAATACAGACTGGGGGCCAGAGATCTGGATAGTAGTTGGCAGGAAAGGACTCAGGAATCCTGGTGAATAACCTGAACGTGAGCCAGCAATGAGCCTTTGTGGCAAAGACAATCAACAGCATCTTTGGCTGCATTAGAAAGACAGATGCCAGGAGGTTGAGGGGCATGATCCTTTCCTTCTAGTGAGCCCTAGTGAGACATGTCTGGAGTGCTCTGCCCATTATAGCACTGAAGACACATGTGGACATGCAGTAAAAGGCTGTGAAGATGACTGGAAATGGGAATCTGACATCCAACGACAGGCTGAGAGAGCTGGGACTGGTCAGCTGGGAGAAGTGAAGCCTCAGGGAAATTTATCAATGTGTATAAATACTTTAGGTGGGAGTAAAGATAACAGAGCCAGGCTCTTGTCACTGATATCCAGTGAAAGGGCCAGAAGCAATGGGCACAAACTGAAATACAAGACATTCCAGTTAAAAATAAGAAAAAACTCTTTTTACTCTAAGGGTGATCAAGCATTGGAAGAGGCTGCCCAGTGAGGTGTGGTGTCTTTATCCTCAAAGGTATTAAAACCTGACTAGACAAGCGTCATGGCCAGGAGCGGAAGATCTTAAGGTCACTTAAAGAATCACCAACAAAGGTATAAGAATATATTTTAATACAGATTTATGAAAGTGCTACTTAACAGAATTAAATAGCAAGGTTCGCTGTATTACTTACCATGTGCAAGGGATGTGTAGAGGTTAAAAGTGGATTAGAGAGATTTACGTGGTGATCAGAGGAAATTATTTACACAGAGATAGGGGAGACTGAGTCAGATTCAGGTTGGAGTGATTTGTACAGGAATCAGGGAAAAGAATGAGAAAGGTCCTAATTTTGAATCATGAGGTTCAGAGTGGACCCTTGCTTTCTAAACTCCTTCTTAGAGAGAAGTCTTGGTGCAGATGGATCCTCTCCTGGACCCAGACTTGGTTAACGGTTTACAACTGAAGGTTTTGGGCAAGGGATTTCAGTGTAGTGGTTTAATGCATATTTATGAATCTGGTGCAATTTGGAATAGCTGCAAACAGGAAGATGATCGATGCTATTATAAAGAATCACAAAATTAGATTACATTATTTTCTAGCAATACCTGTTCAATAATAAACAATTTTTTATAATCAAATACAGAAGTTCAATTAAAGATTTAACGAAGTTTCTAAACTAAATTGCATGCATACACACAAAGAAGTAGAGGTTATCCTATGTTAAGATGTTAAATTTTGGTACCTGATTATCCTCAAAATGCATGAAAAGAAGTTGCAATGAAATATGCGACAGATTAATCCACAGGATAAAATCATAGTAAATTAATATTATTTTATCTATTCCCTGTATATATAAGAAGTAGCTAACTACTCACTCTTTCCTATCAGAGAGACTGATTTCCTTTATGAGACACAAGGTAGCAGCTTGCTGCAATGCTGGAGTGCTCTGAAAGTCCTCCCTTTCAGGGCTGATATTTATAGGGTCTCAAGATGATTGACTTTAGTCAGTATTTTAACCCTGATGGCCACAATTCTAATTCGGTAATCTCTGGGGCATCTTTGAGAGTGGGCTTGTGATCTGAACATGAAGAGTCTCAAGGATCTTTCCCAGGCATCAGGAGTTCCAGGGGCAGTTAGGAAGAATGCCTGATAACCCCAAATCACTCTATTTGCACTAAGATTAGAAAGTACCAAATTGTTTCAACTCACTGCTCTAGCAGGTAAGGTCAGAAAGCTCCAGGTTGTCCCAGCCTGCTGCACTTGCGATTGAAGCAAGAACAATGTTGGTCCCACCACCCTTGTAACTAGCTAAAAAAACCACTGGTGTTGACAATGCAACAGGGCTCAGTGAGTGCAGTGTCTGCACCACCACAACACTGTCCTGTATCGACTCCTGTTTGAGCAGGAGGGCTGGACTAGATGATCTCCAGAGGCACTCTCAGCCTTTCTCTGACTATAGAAAATGAGCTGAAAGCTATACAAATGGATTGTGCTTTCCAGAAAATCTCCAAAAACTTAGCATCTTTGCATCTTCCACTGTTCAAAGAAAGAGATTTAAAGATTCTTTCTTGAACTGGATGCAAGTCATCTTGATCCCTGAGGGTGTGTGTGTGTGGTGTCCATCAGGAGCATGTAAGAGAGTTAGCAGTATTCAGTGCCAGTGGCTGAGAGCAAGTTTAATTCATTAAGGCTTTCTGCTGTCTATTGCACTACTTCAAATTCAGCGCCCTAGACTTTTTCAAAGAACAGAAGATTTTCTTTCATCTAAAATAGAATGTTTTTTTGACTAGTTCAGGTCCTATAATCTGGTGATTTACCAAAGAGAAATACTTTAATTCTATTATTAGGGTGGGCTGCACATGAGAGAGCTAAGTAGGAGATAATTTTGAAAAGTGCATCAATTTGGTGCTCTGGAGCAGTGGAGCACTCTAAGATCAGATTGTTAGGACTTCTCACTATGATTTCTTGTTTAGAGTCATAAACCTGTTTCAGTGTTAAAATCATAATATCATGGAATGGTTTTGGTTGGAAGGGACCTAAAAGATCAATATAGCTCCATACCCCCTGCCATGGGCAGAAACACTTCCCACTGGACCAGGTTGCTCGAAGTCCATCCAATCTGGCTTTGAACAATTCCAGGGAAGGAGGTGTGCAGGAAGCCTTAGACATTGGACTTTATGAATGCTTTAGATGCTACCATTTCAAAGGCAGAATGAAATCTAGATGAATTGCCTATGATTGGTCTGTAGTTTCTAAAAGTGTGTGGAATTTTGTTTTGTTGTCTTTTGGTTTGGTTTGGGTTGGGTTTTTTTGTTTAAAAAGAAGACTTGTTGCAGGAGATGAAGTTATACCAGGGTACTACCAATACAAGAAATACAAAAAATATTTCATTTCATTAACTGGTTTCTTAGCTGCCTAGTTTCCACCAGAGGGTTTCTGTTAAGTCAGTTGATAAATATCAGAATAATTCCAGAGCTTTGAAAAAATGAGAATACACACCTAAAACCAAAACTATCTAAATTTAAAAGAGAGCTAAATTTACCATCTGTTATTTTAAAATCTCCCCACTGCCAGTTCAGTAATGCAATTTTAGTGCCAAAACAGAAGAATTAAAAAGTTAGGTGTCTAAAAAAGACATGATTTAATAATCAAACATAAAAGAAATAATGCACACATATTCCTTTACCTCACTCAGACTCAGACTCCCACTTTGGGTCCTGCTTTGACAAATAATAAACACATATTTAATGTAGCAATATATTTCTCCCTCTTTGTCCTATTGAGTTCTGCCTAACCATATCCAGGGTACAAAATTTTTCCCTAAACAAATCCAGCCATCTCCAGTACTTCATCAGCTTGCAACTGATTGGTTTCCACTGAGGCTAGTTGCAGTTTTCTATTGCTGTTTTATCTTGGAGAAACTGCAGGACAAGTCCAATTGAAAATAACCATTGACATGAAAGACAGGAGTTTAAGTTTTGATGCTGTTCATCTTCCACACAGTGAAGTTTCAGAAGTGAGTGGTCTGTGCGAAGAACATTTCCAGGATGGTCTAGTAATTACCAGAAACACATCGTTACGTAAATTCCTGTTCCCCCCATATGCAATCTCTGAAGAAAAATAACAATAAATCCCTGTTCAATTCAAGAAGACACAAGCAGAGAGATGAAAAATACAGAAAAACGTTCTCTTAAAAGCAGATTAAGAAATCAGATGAATCGCACTCAGTAGGAGATGCTTGCAGGAAAAGAACAAAATTTAACCAAAACTTGCACTTTCTCTGGTGTGGCGGAAGTGACTTGCCATTATGGAACCAGCTTAGACACAGCAGTTTTCCATGGAGTCTTTTCTTGGATGGTTGGCTTGGTCTCTCAGGTGAGATTCCCACCCATGAGGCCACCAGGCAGCTGGATAGGACTGGCAGGGTGCTTGTGTTGACATTCTCTTAGAAGCCAAAATGGAGAACCTGCCTATATGAGTGTCCCATCCCTCAGATTGCTGCATGGGGAACAGATACAAATTGCCAGGAGGGAGAATTCAGAAAACCTCAACATATTCAGAGATTTGCTTTTAAAGACAGGAAGGTAAGGGGAAAAAAAAAAAAAAAAGCTTGGGGCTCTTTCACAGCTTTTAGTTCCACCATGATCTGTTACATAGTCAAACACATATAAAAATAAAATATTAAATTGGATAAGCCACCACTTTTTCTCCTCTCTGTTGTGCTACCAACTTGGAAAGATACGTAGTTTCCTCTTCCCAGATCTGTCCCAAAGCTATATAGACTCCAGATGTAGTTAATCTCATTCTTACTGGCAAATATTCCTATAACAGCAGATCAGTACATCTGACTTTTAAAAATAATCCACTTGGAAAGGTATTTTTCCCTCCTGCTTCTGTGGTCACCACTAGCACTCCATCATAATTACAGCAGCATCGGGGTGGCTCCGTTTCTGCTTTGCGTTTTCCTCTTGCTACAGCAGAGCGGGAGGATGTGGCCACCTCTGTGGCTTTGGGATTTTGTACTGCTTCGATTTAAGGCTGCTCTGAGGCTGCTCAGCACGGTAGGGTCATCCAGACCTTTCACAGCAATAGCAAATGCAATGTGCTTTCCAAATGTAGGGTTGGAAATAACTATATATGGGCAATAGCATACAAGGCAGAGGTGCTGAATCGAAAGTTTCATGGAGGGAGTAACAACATCTTTCCCACAAAGACCTATCCCACAAGAGAATGAATGCTCACAAACAATTTTGGGTACATCCTGAGCAGGGTCCCCAGCTTCCCTGACATTGCACACTATAGACAAAGTCAGTCACCCTAACTTGTTCCCTGAAGGGAAGCTGCCTGTCACACCACAAGCCCTCCACCCCTGGCAGCATTCTCCACCACTGAAGTCAAGAGAATTGCAGGCTTTCATCACCTCCAGGGAGACCGTCACATCGAGGAGTCAGTTGAGAATGTGGCACATTTCACACACATCCTTCGTGCTGCTCAGCGTCGCCGATCCTCTGGGAAGCTAACTGGCAGCATGTGTCGACTGCAGCTCTGCAAACAGAGAGACAGCTGCAATTTGCAAATGGTACAAAAGAGTTCTACAAGTAGCTGCATTTTAAATATATCTAGGTTGAGTTTACTGGCATCTGTCAACTAAGAAGGGTATGGTATATAAACACACCCTGGATTCTAGAGTAGAAAGACTTCCACTTGAGGTTTTTTTAAAATCCAGCTTTTCCTAAACACTATCAATAATAGCAAATAATAAAAATCTGCAAACTACTGTACTTATTTGCAGAGGGAAAAAAAAATAATGCTACAAAAGCACTTGCAATTACTGAAAACTCCAGACTAAATTGTTTGGCAAGATGTAAGACCATCAGTGCTCTCAAAGAAATGGTCTCTGCAATTATCACTCATTAACCACTACCTAACACTTGGGAACCAGTCAGAAAGGGTTTAGTGTGAATGTAAATGAAGAGGGAAGGATATGTGGGAATGAGATTGTGTGGCATATTTGTTTTGTTTTGACTTCTTTCCAGGCATATTTCAGTTTACATAAATATTTGAAGGTTGGATCAGACAGGATTTGCAGCACAATAGTATTAGGAATGCCTTTGCAAAAACTGTGATATGTTCTAAATTAGCCCTCGAGGAGGGGGAGAGCAAATGAAGCTTTTTCAATGTATACATTTGAGAACCACTCAGCATTTAATTATTTACTGACCAGACTAACTGAGAACCCTGCCAGTTTCTCCTCTTTTTTTGGGTGTCCCCTCCCTCTCTGTCATTTGATTAGAAAGTGATCTGTATATTTTTACATGGCCAGCACTATCTAATGTTCCTTGCAGAAAGAAAGATGCTTGCCAAACAGCAGAGCTAGACAGTGCACATGGGATGTCACATTACAAGGAGCCCCTCACTGTCCTCCCCCTGCCTTTTGGGGCTTGGGCATACTTGTCTCACCAGACAAGTGTACAGGAAAGGACAGGAGGACCCACCCTGAGCTCAGGCTCTTTTCTACAGGAGGAAGCTGGAGGCTTTCCCAGGCAGTGCTGAGTGAAGGCAAGAGGCCAGGGAGCCCTCCTCCCACCGTGAAGGCTTTTGCTGCACTTTCAAGCAACTAGTACACCAATTGGGCATGAGGTTTTTGAGGAAGGGCACTTGGAGGTAGAAGCAGGTAGAGCAAGATACTTGGAGCAGAGTGCTTTAAGGTGAAACTTGTAATGAGAGAGTCTTGCAAAAACAAAATACCCATTTCTGTCTTGTTTTCTGTTTGGTAACCGTGGACTAGCTCTGCAAAAATCAGTATATATATTCTGGATTTAGACAGGAGTAAAGGAGATAACAATCTGACCCCAAGGCTTTAAAAGTTTTTCTGAGACTTGCTCAGGTCAGACTTCCTCCAGCTTTATACCGCTAGAATAAAATAGATTTTCAGATACATCCTGTTGAATACGAAACACAGTTTTATTTAAAGCATCTTTTAAATTAGAGCATGTTCATTAAATACAAGAAAGGTGAAATGTAAGAGGCCATTGCTGAGTACAGCAGGAAAGGGCTTCACAGTGAGATTTGATTGTTTACATTCAATGAAAGGAAAATCTGATTTGGAGTGCTCAGATTTAATCTTGGTGCAGATTAAAATTGTGCTATTGTGTTCTGCTGGGCTGTTTGGAAAGGTGAACTGAGGCTTTCCTAGGGCTGTATCACTGCAGTATATACATGAGATTTACATGCAATCACATCAGGCAGTCAGACAAAATGGCAGGGTCAAGGTTCGCTGGCATAAGCAATGTTAACATTATCTTTCATGTTTTTAATTTCTACCTGCTGTTGTAAACCATCTCTGCACTCTTGGTGAGTTTGGTAATTTCCTGATGTTTCCTGTTTCTCCTGCCTGGCTGCAAAAGTCAGTTGTACTATACCACAGACATAGTTTTGTTTTAGAGGGGGAATCTACAACAGATTATTGCTAGCACACTTAACATCTCTCCTCTGCTGTGCAGTTAGGCAGTGCCCACAACCTTCAGTGGAAATGCACTTCACAGTGAGAGCAGTGGTGCCTCACCCTTAAAGACAGCCATAAACACATGCTGCCTCAGTGTAACAGATTTCAAGCCAAAAAGAAGGGCTCAGGATTTGATTCCTAACAAAACAGAAATATGCTCAGTTACTGTGTTACTGTTACAATTTTGTGGATGTGTATGACATGAAGCAAGGCATTGGAGCGCAAGAGAGATGGAGCTGTATCATTTAGCCACCCAGAAAATCTAGCAGACACTTGGGGAAGAGGCAGATTGTTAACACACAGGGTGTGGGACAGCAGATCTGTGTTTCTGATGAACTGCCTAAACTGTTAAGATTGTTAGGGGAAGAGCACATTAACCTAGGGTAGTATGTTATGATTCTTTGTACTGATGTAGCCGATGTCTGGCCTTCAGAGATCAAAGCAACCAGCTAGAAGTTTCTAAGTTATGCCTGTGAATCAGATGGTCCTTTTCTGCCACTTGAAGCAAGAGTTTTTGGACTCAGATAACTTATATTCTTTGTTTGCATGGTCAGGGTCTCAGCTTCCAGCACCTTGGGAGGGTTGAAATATTACTAAAACGCTTTGAAAAAGAATGCAAAATTATACCAAAGCAGGTAGCAAATTAAATGGTGTAGCAGCACTTTGGTGCTTCATGGGAGATTAAAGGTGAAAGACTGTAAGGCAGTCAGATGCTGTGGCAGAGGGCCCAGCACTTGTCGGGGCTCTGGGGGAAGACAAACACCTTAAGAAATGGTCTCCTTGCACATTTGTGACCAGCCAGTGCTCCAATAACCAAAAAGCTATGCTTCAACAGATTACAGGAAGGTGAATGTATACACCCAAGGTTTGAATTTTTGCTTTAGAGGGGATTTAGGACTGTCCTTGGAGATTAGGACATGATACTCATTATTGACCAACCAGTCTTCTCTCCTCAGTGACAAAGAGAAGGAAAAGAAAGCTATTGCCTTTTCATTGTTTCCCCCCACCCCTGAAATTACCTTTAAAAGAAGAAACATGGTGGAGAAAAGTACAATTCAAAATTAGCAGACTTCATACTAGTGGAAATACATTTCTGCAGTTGAAAAGGCGACAAGCAGCAGGGTTACAGTGAATGCCCAACCTCAAGTGGACCTGAGGGGAGGGAGGAGCCTCACAGCTGCTGGTCTGACTCAGTCCATAATGAGCATTCCCTGCACTTTTTATAAGGTTGTCTGATCTTAAGCCCAGCTTCAAGAAGATCCTTGCACATGTTTTATCACAGCTATCCACTTCTGATGTGTTTTGGTTCTCTTTTCGTGTGTACTGTGAATACATAAACACATCTCTCAGGCAGTTTCACAGCAAGTGAAACCTGAGAGAAAATACATATTAAGTTTAATTATTTGTCAAAAGGCTTTTAGCCAGACTCCTTTTAACACCCACTATGTGTTGAGTAGGAGAGAGGCTCCTTGTCTGTAGCTGAAATTGGCAGCTGATGCTCCATATGGTCTAAGATACGGCAGCAAAATTATGCCTTCAAGTTAGTCAGGGGAAGCTAGAAGGGAGGCAGAATTTCTTTTATTTAGTCCTAGATGCAGAAATTTTTAATTTCCTTTGCTAACAAGGACTGATGAGTACCATATCTCTGTGACACCTGTGAATCATTGTCTGACTCTGACTCATGCCAAGGTGGGACATCCCTGGGGAAGGTCCTTCCTTGTGCTTGTGCTTTGAACAGGCCCTGGCTGCAGGTAATGGACATGCAAGAATAAAAACATGGCCAATTTTCCCTCTCATGCAGATTTAATTTTTTTTCATGCTCTCTCCCTTATGCTAACCCCTCAGTTGGGATTTAATGAAAGAGAAGGGGTTGGGGTTGGGGTTGGACTAGATGATCTTTCGAGGTCCCTTCCTACCCCTAGGATTCTATGATTCTATGATTCCCTAGGATTCTATGAGAACTTTCAACATGTATTTAATTTCAGTTACAGGCTTTACGTTCATTTACTTCTGTAGGACACAAGCACACAGAGAGCATCTGATGCAAAACAAAATACCCAAGAGAGAAGGAGGTGGATTGTGGGATGATAAGTTATGTCAAATCCTTGTCTTTTACTGAAATAGAGCCTCACTTTTTGGTATTTTTACCTTGTCTTCTTTTTATTTTGTTCTAAAGGGTGTAGTATAGATAAATTTTACTCACATTCTTTGTTAAATCCAAGTATTTGCTGCTGCTAGCTACATTCCTCCCTTTCCACTGAGAGATAAAACCCACTTCCATGCTCTTCCTGCATATGGAAACCCCCACAGATGTTTGCTCTGCAGAAACCACCCTCTATTCCAGCAACATAATGCCTGTAGCTACATTGAGAATCATAAATCAAAATAACCTAGGAGGCCAACACACGTGGAAAGCACAGCAGAAGCAGGAAAATAATCCTCTGCAGAGATGTGAATGCTTTCATTATTATTAAACAGAGTCTGGGGCCAATTTATCTAAACACTGTTGTGCTTTTGAGTACTTGAAGCACAATGTTTTCCAGCCACAGTGACTTAAAGAAAAAGAAAAAAAAAAAGGCAAATAAAAATGTCCCATGTTGCTCAAGGGTGCATCTAAAGTCTCAGAAAAGCCAGGCAAAGCCTGGCATCTCAGTATATAAAAAATTCAAGGTCTACTGTAAAGTGTCAAAATAGAAATATGTTCATCTAACAATAACCAAGAAAACTGTACAGCAGTTATTGGGTCGGTGTAGTCATGGTGAATTATTATTTGCCACAGGTCTGAACGAGAAACCACCATCAATCCCCCACCCTCCCTTTCACATTTGACAGCCTCCATCCCCTTCCTTCCCAGTGCTGTGCTGGGCCGAGGCTGGAGTGGCTCTTCCTTCCTGAATTGGATTTAGTGCAATGAAGCCAGCAGCAGACTCAGGAGAGCAAGACAACCCACCATCTTCCTACTTAGAATCATACAAGGGTTTGGGTTGAAAGGGACCTTAGAGATCATCTAGTTCCAACCCCTGGCATGGGCAGGGACACTTGCCCCTAGACCAGGTTGCTTCAAGCCCCATCCAACCTGGCCTTGAACACTTCCAGCGCTGGGGCAGCCACAGTTTCTCTGGGCAGCCTGCTCCAGTGTCTCACCACCCTCACAGGAAATAATTTCTTCTTAATAGCTAATTTAAATCTTCCTTATTTCAGTTTAAAACCATTACCCTTTGTCCTATTTGGTATGATCAAAACTGTATGTAAGCCCTAAAATATTTCTGAGTCCAGAGACCTGAGCCAGATGCAAGATCCTAACATCATCTACACACAACAATCAACTGGAAACTAAAAATTGTCTCAAACTGCTCACTTACAAGATGCATCACAGGAATGCTGCAAATATGAACACTGATCATTGGACTTGTTAATCAAACACCCCAGAAATTGACTTTGAAGATAAACAAAAGATGACACACAGGGTCTGAAGACTTCAGACACAGGTGCATGTAATGAAAAACAGTCACAGAAACCAATGTTTTGTTATATGTTTTTCAAAAATTCTGCATTATTATATTCCATTGTTCTTTTTTTTTTTTTTCCCTAATTTGTAAAATCGGGATAATGTTTATCTCTACATTATAATTATAATTATATAACTGAATTCCTTTGAGTTTCTTGGCAAGAATATAAAAAAAATGCTTCACACATCTACGCCCTGACAGGCTATGCAAGCAAATGACAAAACCTAGAGGAACTTGCATGGT